>NC_056524.1:80610677-80611278 GCF_019175285.1 Sceloporus undulatus | reverse complement strand
TGTGTGTGTTTCTAAAGTAAATTATAAAGTAACAACTTTAATTTATGAAAAAAAAACCTCATCTGTAGTTCAAAACCCACTGGAGAAATAATACAGTTTGAGACCCCTTAACCTGCCCTGGCTCAGTACTAAGGAATTATGGGAACTGTTGTGTTTGTGAGACATTTATCCTCCTCTGCCAGAGAGTGCTGGTGCCATAATAAACTACCTTTCCCAGGATTCCCTAGCACTGAGTTATGGCAGTTAATATGGGGAGACGCAGAAGAGGACGTTTGAGTGATTAAGTGCCTTCATTGGTCCATTTGAAAAAAAACGGCCAAAAATACATCGATTTACAAACAGTCAATGAAATGGAAACGATGCCAAAAGATAAATCGCTTCCAAATATTCCGGATTAACGTTACGTCATTCTGACGTACTATTGATTGACGGCTCCAAATAAGGTATGGAGGAGAAGAATCGATTTATTTAAACACCAATTTCATGCCAAGTAGGAACGCTTGCAGGTAAAAACTTCGATTTAAAAAACCAGATGGGAACGAAGAATAAAAGCAATTCAGAACGCGGGATAAGACCAGGGTTATTTTGAATCGGATCTATT
>NC_056524.1:80538278-80607677 GCF_019175285.1 Sceloporus undulatus | reverse complement strand
TTATTATTTATTAAAAACAGATGTCTCTAAAAGAGGAAATAACACTTTTTTCATCTATGTCTCTTTTTTAGTTTAACATCATAGTTTATCATAATCTACTAAATTGAAAGGAGGGGAAGCAAAATGAACATTTCTGTAAGCAGTCCTGTTTTTAATCCCTTACTGGTTAACTAAGCTAATAATTGAAACCTTTGGATTACCTTCAAGTTGTAACGTACTTTCAGCAGAAACAGTAATAACTAGTCATATATGAATCCACTCCACAGGTGTTTTGGCAAATCAGGGCTGTTGTCCATTCCAACATCTGCACAGTTCTGTTTCTGAATTTTCTTTTCACTTTAGTAGGTGTTTGACAGAAAATAATATGCAAAATAATACACATTTTTCTACAAAACATGGTAAATACAAAACCATTTCTACCTATTTGTATATACAAAAATGTGCTTCTTCTCCTTTCTCTTTCATCTGCTGTCTTTTCTCATCATCCATCACTTTCAAAATAATGTAATATTTTCCACAGGGATATATGTAAATATCTCAGTAAAAAAATTGAAGGCAGAAGATCTTTCCTGCCCTACCATAGATTCTGTTGAGACAAAGCAATTTGGTATCAAGAAGATGTCACCTCCTTGGAACAGAGAAAATCCAATACTAGCACATTCCTCTATGGTTTTCATTACTATTTGTAGTTACAGCCTCCTTTAAATGACCCATATCTTACATGTAAGCCTTTTTTTTATCATCACAAGGAACACTATGTTCCCCCGCTACATTTTCATAGATATCATTTATGTTCTTTGTGAACCTTATGCTAACAGTGGAAACTTTTTTTGCAATACATGATGGGAAATCATGTAGAATAAATCACAGGCAAAGTAAGAACACACATAAATACAGGCACACAGATATAAATTAGTTCTTCCTGTTCATACATAAGATTGTGGGCCAACTATAATTACTTTCCTCCATTCCAGAGCATAATTTTGCATGCAGATGGAGAACTTCAGATCAGAAACTATTACTCAACTATTCCTCTCTGCTGCCCACCCTCCATATTTATTTCTCATAGCTGCCAATCTTCCAATTTCAGGTCAAGTGAAATTAGAAACTGGCCATATGAAACAGGCAGAGATATTACCTTGTGAACTCTGAGGGCAGAGCACAGTACTGAAGGAATTTAATTAATATTAGTCAGATGCTCAGCAAATGGTAGGAATCTCTGAAATCTGAAGGCTGGAAAAGTTTGATAATAAAGACTCTGAATTTTTGGAACATGTAAATAGAGAGAGGGCAGAGAGGAATAGCCCATCAGCTGACATTTTTGCACCTCTGACTCTACCTTGAGAGTGCCTGTTCCATACTGCAATTATATTATTACTGTTTTCAATTTTCTTGAGTTATTTAATATTTATTTTGAAATGGGTTTGTTTCTTAGTATATTGTAAACTGCCATAAGCCAACTGATTAACATGGAATAGCAATGAAAGATTGCATCCAGCCAATGGAATGGATATTGTTGGTAGAATGGAGAATCCTCCATAGGAAACTTAACTGGATGGCAGAGCTGGAGAGGAGAGAAAGTCAAAGTTCTTTTGTGCAATGCTAAGTATGTCCTGTAAACATATCAAATAAGAACCCCATTATCAGTTTTGGTGAAGACCCACAAAACACACTGTTCAAATAACTATATCAAAACCACAGACTACTTAAATATTTACATATATTTTCATTTATGTATGTGTCAATCTTTTCCCTAATTGTGCTTGTATCAGTCCTTTTCCTGTGGTAGGTGCTCTAGTGATTAAAAACTGTGTTATGGTCTATTACTTCAACCTTTGTTTAAGCATGCCAGAGCTATGTAAGAGGGCACACAGAAAAGAAACGGTTGTCTGACTAAGAAAACACATCTAGTATATTACTCGTCTGACAGTGAACTGAAATACATTTCTTAGCTTGTGCAGGTAGATGCCCAAAGGCACTTCCAGAACCTAGAATCCTTAGTCTTCCCCTCACATCTGCTACAAGAGCAGCAGATCACCTAAAAGCAGATGGCTGGTGAAGCCAGTATGAAATTAGTGTCATTTATCTTGAAATGACAGGTAAGTATTACTAGAGAACACCTAGTCTGACACATTCACGCTATATTTTCTTGATCCCTTTAACATCTAGAGTTCTGCATGATATATTCTGCTTTATGCAAAGTGATGGGTCTGCCTGTGGAATTTATTTCTCAGATGGACTGGAAGGTTCTGACTGTAATAAGTTTGTATGAGACAAGCAGAATAAGGAAAACCCTATTCCAGAAATCTTAATCAATTCCATTATTAGTTCTCTGCCTATGTTTCCATATGAATAGTTTTAAATTTAAAACATGATGGTTGAGATTTTACATGTGTGCATAAGCTTCATGCATGCAGTTCCATATCCTCCCACCACCCAGCAGATGTTAAATCTGCTGACCCTGTTGTTACTTACAGAGGGAGGGGAAGGCAATTCAGACTATGAAGAAGGAGGTGGTCTCCACTTGTTCAAAAAGGTGGGAAGACATGCAAGGCTCAGCCACAACACTGGGATTTTATCCATAGCTCCAAACACAAACATTTCAAAAAGTATTTTTGTGCCTTATAACCACTGAATATCTAGATTACCGCACTACACCATTATAGTGCTGCTATTCCACTTTAACTGCTCTGGCTGCTCCTGTTGCATTCTGGGATTTGCTGTTTAGGGAGGAGCATTTAAAATTCTCAGCCAGAGAGCTCTTAGGACTCACTGAACTACAACCCCCAGAATGCAACAGGAGGCAGCCAGAGCGGTAAAAGTGGAATAGCAGTGCTATAAGAGTGTAGTGTGGTAATGTGATTAAGAGTCAGCAATGCCACATTGAATACTGAAGCCACATACCTGTTGGATCTTTCTATCTAACTTTATCAGGATCTCTTGTAAGGAGGTGAATGAATGGGAAGCACGAATGGCTTGCTGACTGAGCAGTTAGAGTATTTCTCCCTACCATTTCTGGGAGAGGCACCACCAATGTTTGGTTCACAAATGTGGTCCATTTGCCTCAGTGGCATGCAATCTCATCACTTACAAATTCTACCCATGCCACTAGGCATAAACTTGAAAGAGACCTCAGTATTTCAGAAACCTTTAAAGTAGCTTTAATGATGTCTGCCTTTTCAGAGTTCCTCTTCAGCATATATTTACCAGCCAAACATATAATACAATGATATACATTCTTATACAGTTTCATGTGTCATTTTTCAGCAGCATGTTCTGAAATCAGATAACACATCTTAGAAAACACTGTCCTTCTGCCTGGACATACAGCTCAAGGTTTAAGTCTTTTTATTTAAAAGTCACATCAAAAATAGCAGGTAGTATTTTTTTAATCCTTTGGTATTTCTATCTCTTATCTTTTTAGCTCCATTCTAGCTTGGTCATGTCTGAACTACTTTCTGCTCAGCTTTAAAAAAAATCCTCCTTGGTCTTTCTAACATTTTCTGGATTCCCTTATGCTTGTGTTGTGTAGTTTGAGTTACTCTTGCATATTTCATTTGCCATATGTTTTCCTAATAGCACAACTTAGACTGTGCTAGGGTTGCTTCCTTCTCAACATATGTGATCATCAGCACATTTAATTGTCTGCATTGACAGTCACATCAGTGGCCTGCTTTGAGTTGGCCTGCTTTAATCATTTTCCATAATTCTATATAAATAGGGATTCATTAGCCCTTTTTCTTAGGTGTGACACATTACTATTGCTCCTTGCCAGAATTATGTTTTCCATTATGACTCAGTTCTTTATCCCTATTCCCAATCTTGACCCTGTTGCCTATTAAATTTCTGAAGTCATAGTGCAGCATCTTTTCTGCACTGTTTCAAGCTCCAGACAAACTGCCATATGTGCTATTTTTGACAATACTTCTCATATGACATATTCTGCTTTCTTCAGAGAGGTGTGGGTAGAGAGGGGAAGAGAGGCACTTCATTCCCTTCTTGAACATTTTCCATTTTCCTATTTGCAATTGGCTAATGTACTTTGTTACAAATTTGCAAAGCAGTGCAGTTTCTGTATGAGCTAAATACATTTTGGAGTTTCTTCACTTAAGATATTTTCCCTTCTGTTTCAATTTGTGCAGAACAAGCAACTCTAAGGATACAATGTCTGCATATTTAATAAGGGGAGGTGAAAGCAGATGAAAGCACACCCCACCCCGCAAAAAAAAAATGTTCTGTGCACAAGAGATTCAAATTCAACTTTTTAGCAGCTTGGAAGGTAAGCATTAAATGGAGGGCTTAGACCACAGATGTCAGTTATATCACCCAGATGCTGGGCTGCAATTTGGCATCTGTAGAAACCATATTGGTATTGAAGTATTGATGAAATGGGCAATTCTCAAGTTACATTAATTTTTCCTGTGGCAGAGACAAGTCTGAAGCGTTGTATATGTATAGCTATAATCCAAACTGTATGAAAATACAGAACAGTTGCATCAAAGCCACATTAAGTAAGGCTGTTTCATATTGTCAGTGGACTATATTGCCTGTATAGGGGTACTTGGAATATGAATCCACTTCTTAAGCTTGCAGGACTTTTGGTGCTATCTAGTTCTGCTGCATGTTCAAACTAACAGAAGCCATGAATCTACAATGAGAATTTGCTTGTATGGTGCAGTGAACTTCTCAAAAATGCTGTTCTATTGATTTCTCAAGTGAAAACTAATGGAATACTTCACATATTTAACATACCCAGAACTACAGATCATTTGTCATATATAGACTGAAATATATTATAAAGTGAGTTATGAAGGGCAGTGTTGTTGGCGTGTGTGCAACCCGAAGTGCAGACTGCTGAAGTTTTGCACCAAGAACACACACCACAGAAAGCTCTGCTGTACAGTTCAGTGCAGGCTGGGGAACTGTGTCTCCCACACACAGAGGCTGCACAGACACGACTACATGCTGAGTACAATTAAGGAGGCTTTTAATCTTCATTCCGATATTTACAGTATCTTACACCATCCAACAGAATGCTCCACTCCACTATGTACAACAACACCACACTGGGCATTGGAGTGCCTCCATTATATACACATTCACTGAAGGAAATATTAGTCCAGCCCCTTACTGGTGTGCAACACAGTTTTCTGTTCCCCATGTGGCATGACTTTGCAATATTGAAGCTTGGTGATGGCTATGGCAACCGCACGCCACGGTCCTGATCTGGGCTTTGCAGGGTACCAAAGGGATCCTCTAAAGGGGCTCCTTTTTGTGCCCTGCAAAGGGCATGACAGCTGTGGTGTCGCGGCTCTACAGTGCTCCTTTGGCTACATCATACGGAGACAGCACCAGAGGAGTGCCAGGACACTGCTTGCCATGTAGTGCAGCACACAGTATCACGCCACCTTGGGGGCGGAGCTGGGTCATGAATAATAATAATAATAATAATAATAATAATATGATTTATTTATATTTCCCACCTCTCCCTACAGATAGAGACGGGATTACAATATAAGTAAAAGTACCAAAACATAATAAAAAAGTTACAATTAAGTCCTCTCCCTTCCACTATTAAATGTAATAAAAATTCAACAGTTAAAATATCAACTTCATGCCTCTACTCTGCCCCCAACCTAGCTTTTCCTGCTAGTCTGAACAGCCCCTTCATATCCAACCTTTTTGTCATCACCTTCCTGTGACACAGCACTCATCAATTTGCTTACTCACCATGGCTTCCACATGAACCAGAATAGCCTTTTACCATTTTCTTCTGGATGCATCCATCCTGAAAGTGTCACTTTCATAGGCCTTCAGCCTAACCTTGCTCACTAACAGCAATAGGCCATACAGCATACAAACAACTCTAAGGACAAATACAAATGGAATATATCTAGAATCCAATTGTCCTCCTGGCTACATGACTGCAGTACTTAATAATATCATCTACAATATCAGATTGATTTACGTATTCATCTTGCAATATGATATATGCCATCTGTTAAAAAGTATACTCTTAGAATACATTTATTAAATCTCAGCTGTTTTGAGAATGTAAGGCAGGTTACATACCGCCGAGAAGCAGCGCTGTCCCGCCACTGCTGCTTGCGGCGTCCGGGAGCCGCAGCTGCCACACCGCGGGGCTCCCGGACGCTCAGAAGAAGGAGTGCAGAAATCACGCTCCTTCTCGGGCCCCGGAAGAGGCGCCGCAAGTGGCCCCAGTGCACCACGTGCGGACGCAGAGCATCCGTTACGTCAATATGGCGGTGGCCGTGTGGAATGGCTGCCGCCATATTGTACGTATTGAATACGTATTAGGGTTAGGGGGTGCGGAAGCACCCTAATACGTATTCAATACGTATTTTTGGCGGTCTATAACCCGCCTAAGTTTGTAAGGCAGGGCTGGAGAAATGGTATTCCTCCTGCAAAAAAACTGGGGGGGGGGAGTACAGTGGACCCTTTGTTATATGCTGGGGTTTGGTTCCAAGATTCCCCGTGTATAACAAAATCCGTGTATGCTCAAGTCCCATTAAATATAATGACATAGCAAAATGGTGGCCCTTATGAAAAATGGATAATCAAGGTAAATTTATACTTTTTTGGAACATTTTCAAACTGTGTATGCTTGAATCCGTGTATAAAAAATCCGTGTATAAGAAGGGCCAACTGTATTTTTTAAAGCTTTCCATGGGATTATGAGGGCAAATTTTGCCACATTTTGGGTTTCCCCCAAAATGAAACTTTTGCTCATTTTCTATTCAAAGGGAGAGATATTCCTGGGGCAAATCTGTCTGTCTGTCTGTCTGTCTATTTGAATGATAGAATCATAGAGTTGGAAGAGACCTCTAGGGTCATCAAGTCCAACTCCCTGCCATGCAGGAACTCACAATCAAAGCATTCCCAATAGATGGCCATCCAGCCTCTGTTTAAAATCCTCCAAAAAAAGGAGACTCCACATTTAGGCAATCAACCAATTACAAATCCACCTAACAGTAGCCTTGTCTAAGCCACATTTTACTAGCTTGCTTGTGAGTTGCAAGAATATTGTGGTAGACTTTGTTGAAGGCCTTACTGAAATCAAGATATGCACCAACAGCCAAGAGTTGCACTGGCCTGTTACAGACAGGCCAAAATAAAGCTGCTTCGAGTCACTTTGGAGGTATGGTATTTCAATGATGCATGCGTCCTAAGAGTCCAAAAGCCGCACCAAAGCCACACTCCAGTCCTAAGGACTGGAATGCGCCTTTGGTGCGGCTTTTGGACTCTTAGGACGCATGCATCATTGAAATACCATACCTCCAAAGTGACTCGAAGCAGCTTTATTTTGGCCTGTCTGTAACAGGCCAAAGTTTAGCCCTCATTTTACTAGCTTGTTTGCAAGAATATCTTGGAGGTCCTTATCAAAGGCCTTAAATTTTATTAGCTATCAATGTCCCACCTTTCTCTCAAACTGAGATTCAAGATGACCCAGAAGGGATCAAACCATGGTAAGGTTGTAAAGTCGAAGGCTTTTATGGCTGGAACCCATAGTTTTTTGTGGTTTTTTATGGCCAATGTGGCCATGTTCTAGAAGAGTTTATTCCTGACATTTTGGCATTTTGCCTGGAAAGGGCACCGTAGCCACTGCACTGTGGCTTTCTGGTGCTCTTTTGGCACTGCATCATCTAAATACAGTGCCAGAGGAGTACCATGATGCCATGCGACATGTGGTATGGCACAAGGTGTCACACTGCCATGGGGGTGGAATCAGAGCATGGATTGTATCAACGCCATGCCCTGACTGTGCCCCCAGGCCAGCCTTAATGCTGGTCTGCCCAGCCCCTAAGTCCTTTGTGGATGTTTCACAGAGAGCTATTTTCTTACCCTTGTACACTGTCCCAAAACCTCCCTTGGCTGCTGCTCTTCCTTCTTATCACAGGGAACGGGAGAGAGAAGGGATGATTTAAACCGTGGAGGAATGAAAATTTTGGTGTATTCTCATTTCTCCCCCCACCCTATATGAGCTGAAATTTCTTCTGTATGGTCTGAATACAGTAATCTTCCTTCCTTTCCTCTTCCCTAGCAGTAGGCAACAGTGGTAGGAGGATGAAGAACTGCAGGTGCAGAGCTATACCCACATGCATACTCACACTCTGTGTGACTCTGTGTGTGTGTGTGTGTGTGTGTGTTTAGGTTGTGTGCTAAAATTTAGTTTATAGTTGATTTGGGGATTGACTTTCACTGTAAGGGAATGAAAGATGTGGTGCAGGCATTTCTCTTAACATACACACAATGTTTGCAAAGGAATGCTTGCTCTGAATCTCTCCTCTGTTGAAATGTGTAATCCCTACTTACAAAAGAGCCATCTGTATGCATTCGAGCACTCTGCTGGCTCTGATCTGAGAGTAGTTGAGGCATGAATTGCTTACTGCAAACAAAGCCCCCAGGGAGGGGGCTGATGATGACCACAGTCCAAATTGCAACTGATGTCAAAAGGCCAAAAATGTCCAGGCAGAATTGAGCTGATAAGAAATGCAGTTCTCATCTTGTGATTACCATACCCATTTTTGTTCAACAATGATTGTGTAATATATGGCTTTTAAAATAGCAAAAGAAGAATATAATTGCTTTTGCTTCTTTCTTTCTTTCTTTCTTTCTTTCTTTTCCTTTCTTTCTTTCTTTCTTTCTTTCTTATTTTGGACTTCCTTTTTATAATAAGGGCAGCTGAATCCAAAACAAATTAAATCTTGTGAGTTTGGTTGTCAAAAAGCATTTTAAATGTCATACTGAAGAGTTGTTTAAAAATGAGTCTCCATTTCATAGGAAGTTTGTCATATATGCCAAATCCCCCCCCCACTATGATCTTAATGAGATCACAAATGTCTTTTAACATAGATCTTGCTTAAGTCTTCAGACACCCTTGAACTTGTAAGACACCTGCACTGACAACTGTTCTGTAACCATGCATTTTCCTGTTTTTCATTGTTTTCAACCAGTGGCATCACTAGGGGGTTCGAAGGGTTCAGACAGCACCAAGTGACACCTTAAGGGGGGATGGCATCATCACTTCACAAGGAGGGCATGGATTGAGTTTCAGTGGCTGGAGAAAGGGAATGTTTGCTTAATTACTCAAGGTTAACAAATGAGTGATCATCTCCTTTCTCCATCCAATGAATAAACTGGGAAGGGGTAGGTTGCTGCCCCATCTCCGCCTCCAGACACTCAAATACAAGACAACAGCAGGGAGGGGGAAGGTGGGAAGCCAGGTGTTTCTTTTTAAGCACCTCTAACCCTGCCTATCTTCTTCCCCAGGTTTCCTGGTTGCCTATAAGATAAATTGGTGCAGCTGGAGCTAGCTTTGCTGCATCTATGCTCCCAATGCCCTCCTTCACCATTTTCCCTCTTCTTTTCCGCTTTCTTGGTCACCCTAAGGCTCTGGAGAAAGTGGCCACTGCCCCTTCCTTGACAAGGCAATGGGTATGCTCAGGAGGCAATGGCATCAGTTCTGATTGAGCTGCAAGTATGTGGGGGGGGGGGGTCCTCCATGGCTGGAGAAAGGGGACATTTGCTACATTGCTCATGTTAGAGAGCAAGAGTCTCCTTTCTCTGCCCACTGAGCTGCAAAGGTGTGTGTTAGGGTGTGGGGGATGGCTGGGAAGGAACAAGTAAATTTCTAGCTGGGCTTTTTTTCTGAGGAAGCAGTCCCCAGATCAAACTTTCTTGCTCACTCTTCTGCAGATAATTCCTCCGTCTCCACAACTGCCACAATTTACTGAGAAGGCTACAATTGCTCAGACTGAATCCTCCAAGTCAGGGCTCCTCAACTATCTGCTCACTTCTTTCAATCAATTTGTAGTTCTTCAGTCAATATTCTAGGCACTGCAGGGGCAGCCAATGTCTCCTCCTCCTCCATTGGGAATGAACCCACTCAGAAATGTAGCCTTTTGTTAAATTCTGTAAAAATTTGTTTTATTTTCTTTATAAAACTGTGTGTACATTCTCTGGCCCTGTGCAGACCACCCTCAGGGCACTGTAACACCAAAAGCTGCACCACATGGTGTGCAGTGTCACGGCATTCCTCCATCACTGTGTCCACATGACACAGCACTGAAGGAGCGCTGTATAGCTGTGGTGCCGCAGCTATTGCTGCCTTTCTAGGCTTTTTGTGGCTCCTTTTCACACATCGGGGGGCCACATCGGGGGGGGGGGGCCCAGGGTGTGGTTGCCAAAGAAGGGGGGGCTGGAGTTCACCTCTTCAGGACTGTTTGCACAGCCCCTCTGTTCCCTTTCCCTCTAATGCCATCATCTTACCTGGGTTCTGCCTGTTTACCTAAACAGCAATTTCCCTTACTACTTGAATGACTTTACAGCTTTTTTTAATCCAGAGTCAAAGGCAGGCATAGGGGAGGAGGAAGGGGGAAGTAGGCTGAAACCAACCAAATGATATCCAGGGAGTTACCACTAGATCCTCTTCCCAAGCTAATCTCACAGTTGCTGGGGGTCTCATGTATTTAGAAATAGAAATGGTAGAAGGGAGTGGTTATCATGTCAGAGTTTCTTTTTACAGTTCCTATGACAAGCAAGGGTATTGCACACATACTCACAATTATCTATGAAATGAACTAAAGCACTATATGAATGCCAAGTAGTATTAAGATTTGTTCATTTTTTGAGGCAGTGGAGTGTTCTTCCTTCAGCATTGTGGTTTGTTATGTGTCTTCAAGTTCCTTGTGACTTATGATGATCCTATTATAGGGTTTTCTTGGCAAGGTTTATTCACAGGAGGTTTGACATTGCTTCCTCTTAGGCTGGGAGATTGTGACCTGCTACAGCTGTCTTTCATTCATAGATTGCTTCTCAGAGCCCATTGGCTCAGCGAGAAGGTTTTCCTGGCCTCTCATTGGAGAGACCAATTGTTTAAACAAAATGGCATGCAGGGAGGGGGCAGGGCTAAGCCTATTTAAGGCTCTCCCATGCTTGGCCTCCCTGTCAGTTTGAAAGAGCTGGCCCACCCTCCCACCTTGATGACAGTGTAAGATTCATTCTGGTTGCTTTGGGGCCAGGTAGAATTTTTGCCCTTGTTTTCCCAAGGGGTTTTTGCCTACCCTACACTGTTAGATGGGGAATTGGACGATTGGCTTAGGGTGTGGCCATAAAAAGGCCTCATGCATAGGTGGGGGGAGATAGTCGGTTCGGTGACCACCTCGGCACCCTCCTAAAGGGTGAAGGTGGGTCTCTGGAATGAAGGTTTACATCTTGAGACTAAACACGAAGGGAAAGAGCTGGCTTGAGATTCAAACCCTCACTTAAGTCTTGAGAGTTAAGTGGGGAAGTCTTGGGTTGGCCTTCCGGATGAGGGCCGGCCAGGGAGCAACCCATAGTGTGGATTGCCCTTGGTGCTCAGGTGTTTTCGCCCTTTGGAAGCTAGGGAATTGGTCTTGGAGCAGACCATCCGCCAGCTGTTCCTGCACAAGGTTCTCCCCCCTGGGCTTCCAGTTCTCAAGAAATAAAGTTAAATAGGTTGAATTTTAATAAAGTTTCCCATTTTATAACCCAGTTCTCTGTGTCTGGTCTCGTTATTTAATGAGTTGGTCAGCAAATATTTGTTGTTGCTTTCCTTCATAGATTCTATGTGTTGTTGCCGTGTGCCTTTAAGTCATTTCTGACTTATAGCAACTGTAGTCTCTCATACGGTGTTCTTCAGAAGGGGCTTGCCTTTGCCTCCCTTTGAGGCTGAGATAATGTGGTTTGCTCAAGGACACCCAGTAGCTGAGCAGGGATTTAAATGCTTATGTCCAGAATTTCAGGCAATTACTGAAAGCACTACACCATGCATAGATATACACATCTGAGGGCTATCATTCATATATGAGAATGACAGAGAGAGCTTTAAGCTGATATTGGGGGACTGGCTATAAATATTCCTTTCCATATCTCTCTGATTTTTTCATTATACAGTAGGCATGTGTATATATGTCTGTCTAGTGTCATCTCTGACAATCCTTTCATTCATATGTAAATATATTTAGGCTGTTCATATGCTAGTGTGATTTTAATTTTTCCAGTTGTTTATGTCATAACTATTGTCATTACCTTCAGTGATATAAAAAACATTACTAAGGATTTTGTACGGTGTGGTATGCATGGGGATCAATAGGGGGTGATACCATGAGTTACTGCACCAGGTGACGCCAAGCCTAGTGACGCTACTGCTTTCAGCATTTCATTTGTCACCACTAATTGCACTGATTCCTACCATTCTGTAAATATTCTCTTAAATGCTTCTAGGATCCTTTGCTATAGCAATATGAGATACAGCAGTTGAATTTTATGAATTTGTTAATATTGAATCCCTGCTGTACTTAACATCATTTCCTCCCTCCTAGAGAAGAAGCATGCTTTGTCCACCAGTTTGCTTATTATAACATTTAACAGTTCACCTATAAAAATATATTATACACTCTAGAAATAATTCTGAATGTTTAATTCTGAAAAGGTACATTCAAAATAGGCATGATGGACACAAACATTTTGCTATCATTAATATTGTTTTCATAGATCATTTCAAGTCACATTCTCCTGCATTCAAGGTGTTCTTTCAAGAAAGGAAAAGACAAGAAAAGGATAGTTTATAATGAGCCATTTCAGTGATAATGGGAATAATTCTTTTAAAAAAAAAGAACAGGAATTTAATAGACAAAAAGCAGGGCTTCCTTCAAATGCAGTGATAGAAAGCTAGCAATGAAAATGACACAGCAGCTCCACAATTATCTTTCCTTTGCTACTTCCTTTTTGTGTTTTCTCATTTTCCAAGACCCAATTGTGGGCCAGAATGTGAATGATCTCTGATGTAATCAGACAATTCTCAGGAGTAACTACTAGAGATTCATGGCACTGTGTATAGAATATGGTTTGTAAGCATCAAACAAGGGTGCTATGTGCACCACTTCTTCATATTTGGACGCAAATATTCAGAGTCCCCTGATTACTGCAAAAACTAGTATAGCTTTAATGAACAAACTGGCAATTTAAGTTGTCCTAGATTCCATATGGTGTTCTTCCACTTCAGGTGACAGTCATAGGCCTAGGTCCTAAATGGATACAGAAGCTCCATACAAGCCATTCTGTATCCATTTACCTCCTGGCAGCTGTGAAGCCTGCTTCTGTCACTGACTGGTGGGGCTGAGGAAACAGAGGGGGAGCTGATGCAGGCCATAAATAAGCAGTTGGTCTCAGCTCAGTCTGGAGGGAAAAAAGAAATGAGGGTGTACTTTCAAATGGAGTGCACCCACCTTTTCCTTCCACCTTCCCCTAATTGCTCAGAGCACCAGGATTTTCATGGTCCTTTCTGGAGTTTGACACCTGCTGGGGGCAAGAGATTTTTAAAAAGGATACCAAGGCAAATCTATAGCTCTCTGCACCCCATCCAAAAAGAAAATCAGGTGGCTTCGAAATGCAGTAAATTAAACAGGTTTACAATAAATCTTTTAAAACCGTTAAATATCCTAATATGAATGTTTAAGGGACTGCTTGAAATTTAATGGCATGTTATTGTTGTTTTATCATGGCCCCTAAAATGTTGATGCTGAAACTATACCTACAGTAGTTTGCCACAAATAAAAAGGTTCCGTAACTGGCTGAGCTATCTTTGATTAATTCACATAGTCTGCCATTTTTCACCCCACAACTTGAGCCTGCCAAGTTCCTATTCATGTTGGTATGCTCCTACAGATGGCTGAAATCCAGATTTTATCTACACACATTTTTCATCCACTTCTCATCATCTTCTATACAACAGAAACATGTTCAAAGTAGCAATGAAGAAAAAAGAAAGAAGCCCATCTGCCTCTTGCTGCAACAAACAGTATGAACTCCTACCATATGATCTTCTTCTAGAGTTTATTTTAACAAACATACAGATCAGCCTGAAATGTGCATATATTTGTGGGCTTGCTCATTTATGCCCAATAAGTCATGTCTTTGCCATTTTCAATTTCCAAGAAAAACAATTTGCTTTAGTTCCATATCATCACATTTTATGCTGACCCAAGTTTGTATATTTAATCTGTAGTTTATTGCACCTTCTGTGTGCTGTGTCCTTGTTTTTTTTTAATGAGTGCTAAATGTTTCATCCTCTACCATATGGAAGAATATGATCACATGATGGACTTGCAAATAATGTTTTAATAAGTGATTTGATTATTCATGTTAAGATTTAGTAGAAACCCAGTTTACTCAGATGATACATGTTGGACCAAACATGAGTAACTTTAGCCATCTGCAATGCTATAGAAGAACAGCCTTTTCTACAATGTTATTTTGCCATGTTACCACAATAGATATTTTTAAACTGCTATTTTACTGGAGCAACAACTCTTCTTGCCGTTTCATTTAGCACAGCATGCCTTTTCTTAATTTGAGATTCTTAACTGACATTAACATCAACCTTAAATGCTCATAGCATGTACTGTTTGGATATATTCCAGAATTTTAACTCAGGAACTTAACCATGTAATAAAGACTGGGTGAATTATTGGCGCGTTACAGACCGCCCGTTTGGGGTGGCCTGTAACTGGCCCTTTCCCCGCTGGATTGGGGCCTCAGCTGCCACACCGGCAGCCTCTGAGGCCCCGATCCACCGCTTTCCAGGCCGTGGGGAAGCAGCAAAAGGCTGCTTCCCTGTGGCCTGGAAAGGGGTGCCCTTGGGGCTTCATGCCCCAAGGACACCCAACGGCGGTGGGGGACACAGAGAAAGGGGCCACTCAGCCCCTTTCTCATTTGTGTTGCTGGCGCAGCTGTGTAGAGGCTGCGCCAGCAATGCAAATCGTGGAAGGAGCTCCGAAACAGAGCTCCTTCCGAGGGCACCAAAAGTGCGCCCCAGGCACCCTCGCGCGGTGCGAGGACGTCACTTCCATAGGGCGCCACCATTTTCTACGTGCTCCACGAGTATTAGGGTTGGGGCGTCAGGAAGGGATGCCCCTTCCTAACCCTAGTACGCATGGAGTGCGTACTTTATGCCCATTTGTAACGGGCCATTGCTAGTTGGAATATCACCACTTGCCTCAGTCATAGACACTGCTGTCAACCCAAAATGTTACCACAAATGACCTCCTCTTTGCTGTCCTTCCATTGTCAGGCAAAGATTTTTTATTATTATTCCAAAAAGGCTTTTAGGATATACACTTTTTAAGGAAAGCATTTTGGGGGGGGGGGGAGGGTTGTATTGCTTTTAACTGAACTGTTTGTTAACTTTTAAAATTCCTTTTTAGTTGTAGGTTTCAAATTCTTTCAATATTGTAAATATTTTGGTTTTGTTTTAAAATTGACTTTTGTATGTTTTTAGCTATATGGTACTTGTTTTAAATGGTATGCTGTCTTAAGTCCTAATTTAAATGGGGTAGAAATGGTGGTGGTGGTGGTGGTGGTGGTGGTGGTGATGATGATGATGATGATGATGATGATGATGATGATGATGATTTTCTGTAGGAGATCGAATTACTCAGCTGCTAGTTTGAATATTTTAAAAAACATAAGGAAAACATATGTAATGACCATGGGGGATCAACATAAATTCAACCTAGACAATCTAGTTAAAGAGTTCCCATTTCTTGGATCAAACATGGATCAGAACAGAGGCTGCAGTCAAGAAATCAGAAGCTGAGAAATGAGAAGGACAGCTATGAAAGAACCGGAAAAGATCTTAAAGAGCAAAGATATACAAAAGGGCAGAAAGGTTAGAATCATCCAAGCCACTGTATTCCCCATCGCCAGACATTTAAGAAAGTGGGTAAAAATTCACTTGAGATGTGGTGCTGCAAAAGAGTGCTGAGTGTAATGTGGACAGCCCAAAAAACAAACAGATCAAGCCTGAAATCTTTCTGGAAACCAAGTTAATGAAACTGAGGCTGTCATGCTTTGGCCACATCATAAGAAGGCATGACTCATCAGAAAAGACAATAATGCTAGGAAAAGTAAAGGAAAGTATAAAGAGAGGGAGAGCACATGCCAGATGGATAGACTGAATTAGGGAGCAGGGACGTAGCCAGGATTTTAGGAAGGGGGGGTCCAGACTAAGTGCCACCATTATGATGGGGCTTGGGCGCACAGCTGCACATGCCATTCGTTTTTCAAATGGAAGGGGGGTCCGGACCCCACAGACCCCCCCTTGGCTACGTCCCTTTAGGGAGGTCACAGGTTTGAATTTAGAGGACTTAAGCAGAGTAGTGGAGGAAAGGGGAACTTGGAGATGTCTCATCCACAGGGCCACCATCGATTCGAGGGAAGTTAACAACAAACTGCTTTTAACACTACCAGGACAAGGGAATTCAGCTTTAATGTTGGAACATTAAGACCACATCTGTTTTAATGTTGCGCTCAGCATGCAATTCAGTGAAGGCAGTTTTTATCCCCATTGAGTATGTTTTAAAGCTAGATTTAGATTTTAAAATAAATTAGAATAAAGTGAATTACTGTTCTCCTATGGCCCTTTTTAAACATTTCTTGATTAATGACCAAAATATGTATTGTTTGGATTTCATAAAGCTGCTTTCAGCTGAGGTAAAAAAAATATCAACATTATTTTTAAATGAAAGATTTTTAAAGACAAAATACATTAAGAAATCCACCTATTTAGAAAATATGTGTTGAAAATATAAACCCATATTTAACATGCATTTTCATGTTGATCTGTTTTTAAAAAATAATTAATGTAGAAATGGCATGGAATGAACTTTTGAATGAATACATGCAAAACTGACATAAACCACAAACAGTCTGATTCATTGGGAAAGCAGACCAGTAATTCTAATAGCACTGTACTGTTGAGTTTAGTTAGAGCTAAAGCTTGGAAATTTACCCTTTAGTAGACTGGAAAGTCTTACTCAATATGAAGCATATGCAGTAATGGCAATTTCCCCTCTTAATATTGTTTGAAACAAGAAGCACAATGGCCATATCTTAACTTAATTCATATACAATACTTTTCTGTGCTTGCATGATCAGTGAGCCTGGCAGAGGCACAGTGGCCATTTAAATCATTGTACTAAGGCTAATCGTGCCCATCTACTAGTGCTATGCAGGTGTATTTCTCATTAGTGTTAGCAAAACAGAAGAGAAGTAAGTTCCACTATAAGTACTGTATTCCAAATATAAATATTGAGATTTCAGGATTTAGACACTGTCACACTTGCATTTATACTATGTACAAATGTATATATGTACAGCTGGCCCTCCGTTTTTGCAGGGATCCATTCCGGACCCGTGGAAATGGAGGCTCGCACATATTCAAGCCTCACAGGCTTGAATGGGGCACACCCCTGAGCGTGCCATTGAAAATAGAGGAAGTCACCCATCTGTGGATATTCGAGGGCACAGATCCCAGATCAACAAGAGAGAAGGGGTGACTATATATATAAAGATGTGCATGTTAAAATAATTTTGCTCTATTTGTGCTCTGTAACTTATTTTCCAACATTATACTGTTTTCTCCTTCCCCCTGCAAGAAAAGAAATCTGATGTGTAGAACTGTGGACAGTGAATTACAGCAACTATGTAGTGAATTACCAGAAACAGTTAGCTTTAGAGTTATAAAGCCTAAACCAAATTAACAGTCCCAAACAGAATTTATTGTGGTTTTTTTTAGGCTTATATGGCCATGTTCTAGAAGAATTTATTTCTAGAAGAAATTATTTCTCCGGCATCTGTGGCTGGCATCTTCAGAGAATGCTGTCATGGAAGTGAGTGGGATATATATACTGTGTGACTCTAGGTTGGGAGGAGTGATTTACATGTTAATCTGTGTATTGTTCTGTTGTTGAATGGCAAGGTCTCGGGGTGGAAGGATAGGCAAGGAGAATTAGTGTCTGCTTAATTAGTGGTCCATTATCTGCTGGGGAAAACCCCTGATCCTGGGTGCTTTTCATTTACATTTTGCTGGATATTAATTTTGGTGTTTTTCAGGACTGGTAGCCAAACTTTGCTAACTTTAAGGGTTTTGTCTTTGAGACTTATCGCATGGGTCCTGGGGAACGGACCCAGCATGGAACAGAAGGGAGCGGGAAGGGAACAGAAAGGAGATATCACCTATTTTGCTGCACGCAAGAATGCCGCCGATGCTGCCGTAAGTCCCCGTTCTGTTGAAAATCGGCCTCTATGGGATGGATGGGGAATGGAGCGGGGACTTCCGGTCACATCAGCAATATTCTCGCGTGCGGTAAAGTAGGTGATATTCCTGTTCTGTTACCTTCCCACCCCCTTCCATTCTGCGCCGGGCCCGTGTTCCCCACAGCCTGTGTGATAAGATCCTTTCCTGGTGAAGTTGTCCAGGTTTTTGTGGATTTCAATGGCTTCCCTGTGCATTCTTACCTGATAGTTGTTGGCTTTGTCCAGAATTTCAGTGTTTTTAAACCGCATTTTATGTCAAGGATGGTTTATAACATGTTCTGGTACTGCTGATTTTTCTGGTTGACTCAGGGGCTCGACAGACCACCAGATGGGGCAGCCTCACTCTCTGCTTTCCGCAGCGCAAAAAGGAGCACCACGCCCTGACTCTGCAGACACCATACCTGACTCTGCTCCCAGGCTGGCCTTAAGGATCAGTCTGTTGAGCCCCTCAGTCTGCAGTGTCTTTCATGTTCTTGATTCATTTTTGGACACTGTGTTTGGTAGTCCCTATGCAGACTTGTCCACAGCTGCATGGTATGTGGTAAACTTCTGTGGCTGCAAGAGGGTCTCTCCTGTCCTTCGCTGAGTACAGTATTTGCTGGATTTACTTGGTTGGTTTATAGATCATCTGGAGGTTGTGTTTTCTCACCAGTTTCTCTATTCTGTCTGTGACTCCTTTGATGTGTGGAAAAAATATTTTCCCTTTGGGTGGTTGTTTGGCTTAACTCCGCTGGGCTTTTCTGGGTCTGGCAGCCTTTCTGATGTCTGAGCTGGAGTAACCATTAGCCTGTAGATCCCAATCCAGGTGCTGCAATTCATCATCCAGTAAGTGGGGTTTACAGAGTCTTTTTTCCTGGTCTACCAATGTTTTGATTGTGCTTCTTTTTTATCCTGGAGTTCTTGTGCAGGTATCTGTGTATGTGTAGATTTTCTTTATACTATGTGGCCCAAACGTTGGTTTGATTTGCGGGTGACCAAGATATCAAAGAATGGCAATGATCCTTCCTTTTCTTTTTCCATCATGAATTGGATTTCGGGTGAATGTTGTTCAGATGGTTCAGAAACAGTCAGATTTTCTTCTCTGTGGCTCCAGATGGTAAAAGTGTCATCCACATATTGTGGATGTTGGAGCCATGTTGTGGGCTTTTTGGGTGCTGTTTCCAGGGTTTGCTTTTCAAAGTGTTCCATGTAAAAGTTAGTTATCACAGGCCTCAGAGGGCTTCCCATTGCTACCTCATCTCTCTGCTCATAGAATCCATCATCCCACTGGAAGTAGCTGGTGGTGAGGCAATGCTTGAACAGGGCTGTGATGTCTTTCAGAAAAATTTGCTGGATGAGTACCACGGGCTGTGATATCTTCTGAAAAATTTGCCAGATGAGTACCTTGGTGTCCATTATGGGGACTTTGGTGAACAAGGAGACCACATCGAAGCAGATTAGTATGTCTCTGGGTTTGAGTTTGAGGTTGTTTATTTTTTCTATGAAGTGTGCTGAGTCCTTAATGTAGTGGGAGGTTTGCCCTATACAGTATGGATTTGTAACTGTGTGGCCAGAAAGTTGGCCAGGTCATATGTGGGGTTCCAATGGCATTCACTATCAGTTGGAGTGGAATGGAATCCTTGTGGATCATGGAAAATCCATACAGCCTTGGTGGGAGAGCCTCCGCTTTGCACAAACTTTGCCCTGTCGTTGGCTGAATTGGGGAGCTTTTGATCATGGTGATTTTGTTGGTTGGGTCTTGTTTCAGTCTTTTGTATATTGCAGGATCCAGAAGTACCTTGAATATTTGTTTGTATAGTTCTTTTTCCATTATTACTGTGGCATTGCCTTTGTCTGCTGGGAGAATTATGATATCTGGGTCTGAATAGAGGTCCTTTATGGCTTTTTTTTTTTTCTATTTTGGTTATATTGCTGGGAGGTGGTTTTGTCTTGCACAGAATCATTGCTGTTTCGCCTCTTATTTCTTCTGCTTCCTCCTCTGGGAAATGGTGGAGGGGTTCAACCTGGACAATGATGACTTCAACTGGAATTCTGGTGGTGGTTACTGCAAAGTTGCCTCTTTTGGCCAGGATGGATGTTTTCTCTTTTGAAAGTTGCTGCTGTGTGAGATTGATGATGGTTTGTGATGTGTCCAGCGAGGGTTTCAGTTGGTGCTTCTGGCATTGTTGAATTTTTGGTTTTGTCTTTCAGTGTGGTCTACCATATCTTTTTCCATTTTCCTGTAGGTAAGGCTGTCAATTTTGTACCAATCTTGGGTATTCCTCTTTTGACTGATGCTGAGGTGGATTGATAGCAGTTCTTTGTCTGTGTTAGCCAGTTCTTTGTGGGTGCTGTGTATTCTCTCCAGTTAACAGAGTATATTCCATCTTGTTGTATATAGGGTTGGTCTATGAGGATTTTAAGGTCCCTTTTGCTGTGTGGTGTGGTATCTGTTTCTCTGCAGCATAGCAGGGAGGTTAATGAGCAGAGCAGATGTGCTTTCCTGGTCCAGAGTTTTTCCAGTCTCTGGGTGTCTCGGAACACTTTTTCCCTGTAGAGATGTCCAGTGTGAAGTCAAAGGCTTTCAGAGCCAGGATCCATAGATTTTTGTGGGTTTTTCAGGCTAGGTGGCTGTAGTGAGGTACTCACCCAGGTGGAGAGAGCTGAGGGGGCTAAGGGCAGCCAGGTGGTGGAGGTTGAGGGGAAGTTAGCCCAGAGGGGGAGCCAGTGGAGGAAGAAGGAGGAGCTGGAAGGGATATAAAAGGAGAAGGGCTGAGGCGTGCGGGGAGGAAGGATGGATGCGGAAGAGCTGGTTGGGCAGCAGCGACCGGGCAAGGGAAAGAACAGTGTTTAAGGAGTCCAGGGAGGGATGGAGTGCCGGCGCCTCTTCCAAGAAGGGCCCAATGCCCAAGGCAGAGGACCCAAGGAGAGGGGAGGCAGCGGAACCCTCGAGAGGAGGGAGCCTGGACTTTTTCTGGTTCTGGGGATGAGACAACCAGAGATCCTCAGGACTTAGAGGACGATTTGGTGGGGTCAAAAAGGGAGGCTCTGGGAAGCAAGCCCTGCCTTGGTGGGACGTTGGGAAGGCTGACTTGAAGACAGGACTTTATGTTTTGAGTTACTATCTTCTGGACCTAAAGCTATTTTCTTATTAAAGGTACCGTTGTACCATACATGCCTGAGTAAGTTTGTTGTGCATGTGGGGAAGACCATTAGGGGAGGAGTCTGTTTCCTGGCAAGATGGAGCCCGCAATGCCAGCCCTGCCCACAGTGGCCATGTACTAGAAGAATTTGTTCCTGATGTTTTGCCCATAGACTGGGCAAAAAGGATGCTTCTGTGAAAACCTTCGATTTCACAAGTCCCAACCAAAATAGACACACTGATTTAATGCTGAATGGTAAGTCAATACATATGTAACACTCACTGATGTAATTGCATTTAGGCCTATATATCCATCTTTGATGAGAGCCAGCTTGGTGTAGTTGTTTGAGCGTAAGAGTAGAACTCTGAAGATCAGGGTTCGATTCCCCAGTCAGCCATGGAACCAACTGTGTGACCTTGGGTGAGTCACACACTCTCAACCCCAGAAACCCCCATGATAAGATTGCCTTAGAGTCACCATAAATTGGAAACGACTTCAAGTCACACAACAAAAACAACAACAATCCCACTTTGGATCTCATCTCAGGAGAAAGGCAGGGTATAAATCCATTAAATAAAGAAATAAATGTGCCCATGAGAATTCTACTTCTATTGATAAAAAAATGCCATGTATTATTTCCATTTTATGCAAGTGTGTTGAGCTCAGGCATACTTCTCCACCCGTATCAGTTCAGTATGGTCTTTGACGAGGTCCCCCATAATATTCTTGCAAAAACCTAGTAATGCTACTGTTAGTTGAATTTGTAGCTGGATGACTGACCAGACCCAAAGGGTGCTCACCAATGGCTCCTCTTCTCCTGGAGAGAAGTGATAAGTGTGGTGCCTTAGAGTTCATGTCATTAGACTTAATGGCCCTTGTGGTCCCTTCCAACTCAATGATTCCATGTTTCCATGATTCTATGAATAATAGTATCTGTTAATAGGATATTGCTAATAATAAAATACATATCAAATAGTTTAAGAACTTAGAGACTCTAATCGATTAAGAAGCCAGAGGCATTGTTGTTGTTTTTAAATTGGATATGTGCTCAAATTCAAGATTAGCTAATACTGAAATCTATAATAATGAAAGTTCATCTATTATATGGTTTGTAATAAGAGAAATTTTCAGAAAAAAATGTTTGAAACAGATAGATATATTGCAAATCCCATATCAGTGAAATAATCTTTACAGTTTTCCATTTATAAAATGGCAGAAAAAAACCCTCTCAGAGCTCTGAAAAAGTCAGAGAGGCATGCCCACAGGTGAACTACATTAACTAGATTATCTCTGATAGAATTGCTGCATTTATTTCTCCTTGAATCTTATCATAGCTTTTGGTCTACCAACATAGCTCAACTGTTGGTGCACCACCACTAATGACTATGGTCAGAGTAAATGAATGAACAAATTACACTGGGGGATATTCAATTAAGTTGATGTTAGAAGGTCATGTTTGACTTTCATTTAAATTCTTTTTCATGGTGACAACTTTTATTTAATATCATTATTGCATAAGCATTAATTGAGTGCAACGTGACTAATTCACAGGCTCTTAACTATTCGCTGTAATTGTTGTAAATACTCTTTTGCACCAAAAATCATATTCTCTCTGCATTATGCAGTTTTCATTTGCACTATGATATCAATGTTAATAAAATAAAAGGAAACATGAGGTGCCTCTGAGTGCCAGAATACATTAACTGATTTTAAATCAACATTGTTTTACAGCTATTCCCAATCATTCTGAATTGCTAACCAACCTGAATTAGGCTACAACTGCACTGCAGAATTAATTCAGTTTGACACTGCTTCCTTTAACTGCCATGGCTCAATGTTATGAAATTCTGGAATCTGTAGTATTGTGAGATAAACCTTTTCTGTCAGAAAGCTCTCTGATGTCACAACAAACTACAAATCCTAGGATTCCGTAGGATAGAGCCATGACAGGTAAAACAGTGTCAAACTGCATTAATTGTGCAGTGTGGCAGCTCCTTTGGTATGTTTGTCTGATCATTGGTGCTCAAGACCAGGCATGCATCTCTCACTCTTTACAAGATGTGACTTCCATGTTTTCAAAAACTCAAGCACCATGTCATGATATTTATGAGTGTTGTATTGGCATCATGAATTTGATAGCAGTGCAGCATGAGCAGTATTTGTGAGGTGACAGTACTTGTGAGATGGATGCCATCCTTGCTAGCTTGAAAAGTTCCTTTGCTAGACTAGAAGTCCCCAAACTGCCAGCTAGCATGGTAAGTGGGCTTTTGGTAGTTCTGAGAGCTGTAGTACAAACACATCATTCTTCTCTGCTTTGTGTATTAGGCATGATACTAGCACCAGTGCAATCCTATAGCCATTTTGGGTAGATGCCTATATCCTTGATAAACTAGCAGTTTTTATGAGTTTGCAGCTGCAGCACAGTACAGTTGGAGAGATTAGTTCCACTTCCTTCACCAAAGATTTTACTTTAGCTACATCATTACCATCCCAGCTGCATATTTCTATCAGAAATAGTGTTGAGAGATTTTTTTTTTAATGAAACATTTAATATGTAAAGGATTAGGCAGCCATCGCTTTTATTAGGTAATAATCATGCTGTGGACACAAGGGTGACCTCTACATGGGCAGAAAGGTCAACAAGAACAATATTTAGATTCAGTTAAATTAACCTCTTTTCTTGCTTCTCCCACTGCCATGAATCCTCTCACAAGCAGAGTTCAACCACAGTGCAGCATACCTTTGGAAACAGCCCTAGGGTGAAGCATCAGTGAGTTCATGAGCTGAAGGGAAGAAAAGGCAACATTTCTAGCCAATTTCCCTAAACCATTTTTGCATGCAGATCTCTAGCAAAATGAATGATTATGCTGATAGTAGAATTCATGCTTAATAAGCAAACTGACTAATTTGTAAATGGTCATAATGAGAAAAAACAAGGAGTTTGTTGTTGTCATGTGCTTTCAAGTAGTTTTTAAGTTTTTCTAATTGGCAAAATCATGGTATTTACAAACACAGATTCATCTAATATCTACAAATTTCTGACTTATGATGACCTGAAGGTGAACCTATAATCGGGGTTTCTTAGCAAGATTTATAGGTTTTTTTGTGGGGGTTTAGGGTTATGTGGCCATGTTCTAGAAGAGTTTGTTTCTGGTGCTTTGCCAGCATCTGTGGTTGGCATCTTCAGAGAATGCTGTCATGGAAGTGAGTGAGATACACACACACACACACACACACACACACAGTGTGACCCTGGGTTGGGAGAAGTGATTTCCATGTTAATCTGTATATTGTTCTGTTGTTGAGTGGGAACATGGATTAACATGGAAATCACCCCTCCCAATTCAGGGTCACTCAGTATATATAAACCCCACTCACCTCCATGCCAGCATTCTCTGAAGGTGCCAGCCACAGATGCTGGTGAAAAGTCAAGAACAAACTCTTCTATAACATGGCCACATAACCCAAAAAAACCCCACAAAACCTATTGATGCCACCATGAAAGCCTTCAACTTCACATTAGCAAGATTTATTCAGAGGGGGTTTGTCTGGCCCAACGTCATTCAGTGGGTTTCCATAGCCAAGTGAGAATTTGAACATACCCATTTTATCCTAAAACTTTGTTTATGCACCAACTCTGCATGCCTTTTTGCATGTATTGTAACCTAAAATATACGTTTTTATACATTTTAAGATTTTGTTGATGGAGCTACAAACCTCTTCACAAAATCTGAAGAAATGCAAATACTAGAGTAAAACATATATAATGGCATTCCAATCTATGGATGAAGTTAATTTGCTTCAAGATTAAGCCACCATGAAATCAGTGAACATTTCTGATAAGCAGGAGAAATAGCAAAGAATCCAGAAAAAAAAACCAAGAAAAACAAAGAGTATACTATATACTATGTTACATAGCCTGTAGTCAATGGATGAAAAATAAAGCTGAGGTTCAGATACCCTGCTCATTGAAGCAGCTGTGTGGAAGATCTACATTAGCTTTTGCCAAATTGGTTATTTAGAAATGTGGGTTGAGTGTCCATGCTGTGTTTTGTACACTTTTAGCATGTGTCCAGATCCTGACTATACTCATAAACATACTGTACATCTGTGTCTAGCTATCTCATTAGTTTCCATTTTCTAGACTTTGTTTCCTTGTTCTTTTATGGCTGTGTTCAAAAAAGTCAGTGAACATGTGCCTTAACAACATAACATGCCAACCACATAAAGTTTGCAACCTTTCTATGAATAATTCAAGGTCTGGAACAGATTTTATGTTTGGTACCTTTAAAAAATTATGATGTTGGCACCATAATTGCCTGTATAACATTGTGATCAGTTGACTCTGCAGACTATCACAGGAAAGGTTCTGAGAGCAATGGAGCTGAAGTGTTTGAAAAGAAATAAGGTGGCCTCTTTTTGTTCAGTGTACTAAATGGCTGGATTTCAAATCAAGCAATACTTCATTCATTGTTTAATCTATTAAATGTAGAAATGTATTTATTCACTCATTTTAAAAGATTTATATGCTGCCTTTCAACATAGGTTTTAGGTTTACAAAACAGGAAAGCTCCTAAACAAAACATGGCAAACAAAATGTCAAGGGAATATAAATAGAAAAGTTTGAGAAAATAAAATTGCATTCACCAAATGACAGAAAGCTAATTATATTAGTGGCAGTGGGAGCTGCCAAAAAATATCATCTCAGTCTGAAACCATAACCATTTTCCTATTTTTAATATGTGAGAGAATTATGACTACATATGTCAAACATATCAGGGTGCATTGGGAGCAATGCAATCTCATGCTCTTATCCATTTACTTCATTTGAAGCACTAGCCTCCATCTTCAACCCTTCTGTACATGTCGTGAGTTTGAGGCTGCATCTCCACTGCAGAACTTATGCAGTTTGACACCACTTCCTTTGCCTGCCATGGCTCAATGCTATGGAATTCCAATGCTATGGAATTGAAATACAGTGAGATATTAATTCTCCAGGTCAACAGCAGCCTGAAAGGAATGCCTTGGCTTGCCCAAGAAGTTTCCATTTATATATCGGAGCTTTGAACTAAGATCTTGTATATTATGACTCAAATATTTTGGCCAGACTTTCTTGGCACACTATGCTGGCATAACTATGACAATGTTAGTAGCAGAATATTATTCAACATTGTATATATGGAGACCATGACAAGTGTGGCCACATTACTTCAGAGTGTGGTCAAGATGGCAAAAGTTATTAATGAGGAAGAACATGGAAGCTAGGAGGAGGAAATTGTGCAGGTGGCTATCACCTGAGCCTATAGAGAGGGGCAAGTATTCTTTCCCTTCTCTCCTCCCCTCTGCTGGGTTAATTTGAACTTTGAAATCAATTTGCAGCAAGTGAAGTGAGCTGAAAACAAAGAAGAAGAGTGGGAGGAGGAGAGAGAAAGGAAGGAGAAGAGAAACATTTTAAAAGCTGGGACATGGGAGGAATAATTAAGATGATCCCCGTCAGACTGAAAATTTTGGAGAGTATGTAGTGACAGTAGGAAAGAAAAGGCCATAAACATAGCAGACATGAAGGAAATGAAACAATGGAGAAATAACCTGCTTTGAGTTAGCAGATTTTTTTTTTCTTCCTTCATTTGCTGCCACTGTGCAACCCTGAAAAAAGTACATTTGTAAGTAGAGTTCCCTGATATAGCATTTATGCTGTTTTCTTCTCGCCATTCCACCTCTTGCATTTTTACTGTGCTTTGGAGATAGTACCTTACTCCTACATTTTTTATTCCAAGTTTTGATTTTTCTTGTAGTGATGTTTTTCCCTTTTTAAAATTGTGTAATTCTCTGCATAATCATGCCGCCTCCTCTGTTCCCCCCCCCCCTTGCTTAGAGGTATGTACACCATCTGTGCCTCTTCTGCAGTGTTCTCAAATGGCCTCCAGGATGAGTCTGTACTTTTAAAACTTTTACTGTTTTGCCCTTCTGTCTCATGTTAATCACTTATTGCTTCTAAATATGCCCTTTTTCAAATTTGTTGTTTTTTTTTATTTTTACCCATAACAAAATTGGCCTCTGATACAAGACCTGATATCAATGGCAGTTGTGCAGCACAAATTTACCATAAATTAAAAATAACCCCCACTTCCAAATACCCCCCTCCGCTTTCCAATATTTCAAAGTATAGGTGAACTGATGGATAAATTGTTAATGTTACACTTACTGACATTTGCTTCCAATTTTGTTCCCCAATGGTCTTTGGAAGAAGCTTCAGATGTAGCACCAGCTGCCCATAGCCTAAGTAGGGGGATGTCTCACCCCGCAGTGACAGAATGAAGTGTATCCCCTACTTGGATCACAGGCAACCAGCTTATATGAGATAATCATGAAGTTCCCAACTCATAATATCAATGATGGATACGGGGCATTTGAAGGAAAGTTAGAAGATGATAATTGTGTCCTCATACACCCAGTATGAGATCATATGTGACATGTCTGTAGAAAATTGCTAAAGGACACAGAATTTGTAGAAAAGAATTTAAAGAGGACAGAATGGTGGGCAATTCACTTTCTCATACACTTCCCCTGTGAGCAATTACCCTCATCTGTGATTTCCAACTGGTTTGCGAAGAGTTATAAACCACTGACCAGGAGTCTTATAATGAGAACAGTAGGGATGGAAAAAAGACTCACACTTGTGGGTGACCCAGCAGAATAATAGAACCATATGTCCAAAACCACTGCAGAAATAATCCAGTTTGAGACTGCTTTAACTGCCCTGACCCAATGCTAGGGAATCCTGGAGAATGTAGTTTATTGTGGCACCATAGCTCTCTGACAAAGAAGGCTAAATATCTCACAAAACTGAAGTTCCCAGAATTCCCTAGCATTGAGCCAGGGCATTTGAAGCAATCTCATACTGGATTATTTCTGCAGTGTGTTTTGGACCATAGAGTCAGAAGGAGCCTCCTGAGTCATTGGCCTGTTACAGACTGCCAAAATAAAGCTGCTTCGGGTCTCTTTGGTGCTTTGCTGTTTAAATGATGCATACATCCTAAGAATCTGGAAGCTGCACCAAAGCTGCACTCCAGTGCTTAGGAATGGAGTGTGGCTTTGGTGCGACCTCTGGACTCTTAGGACCCATGCATCATTTAAATAGCATACCTCCAAAGAGACCTGAAGCAGCTTTATTTTGGCAGTCTGTAACAGGCCATTGATTCCAAACCCCTGCTCAGTGCAGGATCTCCAGCTGAAGCATCCCAAGCTTCTTTTTAAACACATCCAGTGAAGGAGACCCCACCACCTCTCCAGACAAATGGTTCCATAGCTGAACCACTCTTACTGTCGAGAAAAGCCTTCCAATGTTCAATCAAAATCTATCCTCTTGTAACTTAAAACCATTAGATTTGGTCGTATTCTTTGGAGTAGCAGAAAACAAACCTAAACCCTCCTTTCCAACAGCCCTTGAGGTTGAAGAGTTTAAAGATTTAAATTGTGTCACCCCTTAGCCTTTTCTCCAAGCTTCTTCAGCCTTGTTCTCCATACCTCTTATCTTCCTTGTACCAACTTGTCTATGGCTCGTTGTGCACTGAAGAAATAATGCAGTTTGACACAGTTTGAACTGCCATGGGTCTGTGCTAAAGAAGTCTGGGAGTTTTGTGAGATATTTAGCCTTTTCCATCAGAGCACTCTGGTGCCACCCCAAACTACATATCCCAAGATTCCACATTACTGAGCCATGGCATTTAAAGCAGTGTCAAACTGCATTATTTTGGCAGTGTGGATGGAACCCCAATCCTTCATAAAATGTGATGCCCAGAACTGATTGCTGTACTCCAGATGAAGTCTGCTCAGCATAGAATATAGTGAGGCCATTACTTCCCTTGATTTGGAAACTAAGCTGGTATTAATGCAAGCTAAAATAGCATTCACCTCTTTGCTACAACAAAATAGATTGTCTGTAATTGAAAATCTGATGGTCAGTGTCTAATTTTCCCTAAAAGAGTCACATTTGGGTAACACATGATTCTAGCTGTTGTTGTTTTCTTATTCAATTACAGGTTGGTGAATATACATGATGAGAAAAAGTCTAATACAATGGCGGGTTCTAGACCGCTGCCGCTTGCTCCGCGCGGGAGCTGCAGCAGCCATACCGCGCGGCTCCCGCGCGGAGCAAAAAAGAAGCTCCAAAATTGAGCTTCTTTCCATGGCGCACTGATGATGTCGCAAAGCGCCAAGGGCGCATTCGTGACGTCATTAGCGCCGCGCGACATTCGGACGCTCAGCGTCCGATACGTCAATATGGCGCCGGCCGTGTTGAAGGGCCGGCGCCATATTGTACGGACACAGTCCGTATTAGACTCAGGGGCGTCTATGTGGCTTTGTTTATTCCTGATGTGTCCTCACATCAAATATAGCTATTTTTGAGGTGAAGCAAATGTTAGCAGTAACAGATATTTTATGAACTCATATGATGAGTTGAGACAAACTATAAATCCTAATTCAGGAATTCTTGACCACTAATTTATAGAGAAGGGTTGCAATGGTTGTTCACTGGAATAACTTGTTACTCTGCCCATGTTCAGATGCATTCTATTTCTGCTACTGAGTACCTTTAAGTCTTTTCCAATGTATCTTGTATGGTGATCCAAAGGTGAGCCTACCATGGGGTTTACTGGGTGTGTGACTCACCCAGGTGACACAATAGGTTTCCCTGACCCAGCAGGGAATTGAACCCTAATCTCCAGAGTCATAGTCCAGTGCTCAAATGACTACACCAGGCTGGCTATGCATTCTCTGTAGCTTCCCCCAAATGTGTAAATACAGAATTTTTCCTAGTTCATGATACTGGTGGTTCTGTTTTTTGGTAAAAAAAAAAAATAACCCTCAAATCATGAAGATCTTTCTATCACTGCAGATGTAAAACTGATCTTAGAGGAGATACTGTATATGTGCAGTCCTAGTTAGGGAGAAGGTTCTAACATGAAATTGTGATTTGATTCTCTAATGCATTCCTCTGAAAGGAATAGGAATGTAGGGAAATGTGCTAGCAGAGGTTAGGAGTCTTTTTCCCTTGAGCGGAAAAAATACCATTGCAAATGCATTAATGTCCCATCGTGCATGTTCCAGGGCTTTGCTTTACCTCTGGGGCTGAGCCCTGGCTCAAATTAAACCCTTTCTAGCACAAGCACTGCAACTGTCTAAATCCAAGGTAAAGCTTTATTGCATTTTAGTAGCAAGCTTGTGGTCTCTCTTTGTATGCCATGGAAGTCCATGTTAGAATGAGATGAATTGAAGTAATACACCAGGCCTCTTTAATAAGCAGAAAGCATGAAACCTTGAAGCACTTTGCTGTTTATGAGTATATATAAAAATGGTATGCACCACAAAAAGAAAACATATTCATTTATTTGGAACACTTGCAAATCTTTTGAGACCATTTTTATCCATTCAGCTTATCTCCTGTGCTGATATTGTTTGCAAATAGCTGGTAATCTAAGAATGCCTGGAGCTCTAAGTAAAGCCAGAAAGGCTTTTCTTTGTAACATGAATTGTAACATGTAACATGATTTGTAAATTCTCCATTGGCGAGAAACACCCCTAACTCTTGCTAAGTGACTCTCTTTTTGTTACAGAATGTCTGTTAAGGATCAATTGATGCTTCTAAATAGCCTAGGTATTTTTCACAGGTGTATGATTCAGGACATACCTACCTTTGTGGTAGATCCTGGATGTACTGCAATATATACATTAGAAAAGAAACAGATTAGGGTTGGAATGTAACCAGCAGAAGACTAACAGGAGTGAAACTGCAAGACCTGTCCTGCTTGACCTATCTAATCCACCATCCTGGACAAGATAATATAAATGTCCCCTGCCTTTCTGGCTGGTTGCTTGCTCCTGATGTATTTTTAAAAACTGTTTATCCTAACATTTTTAGCAACATGTTATGCTAATTTCTTTCTCCTTTTTGCTAGCCCACATTTGTTTAAACAGAGATTGTTCTTGCCTTTTAAAGAAAGGATTTTATAGCATATTTAAACGAACATCTTCTTGGATTTATTTGCACCTTTCCTAACATGTGTTTATAATTTTGACTTGAGCTACTCTATCATGCTTTTAAAGACTCTCCAAGAAAGCAAAATGAAACTGACCTCTTTAGCCCTTATTTGTATTTTGTTTAAAATAATCTCATTTTTAAGATGTTTTCACTTTGGATATTATATATGAACATCTTACTTTCCACTTGTTGCATTTAATAATGCTGTAAGTGCTCTTCCCCATGAGTTCACAATAGATGCATCACATACAATATCCTGGGCACCACTTAGAATTAGACAACACAAACATTGCCACCACTTCTATAAATAAGATTTTGATTTCAAGCTTTTCAAAACTTGAGGAAAGACCACACTTTCTAGGCAGAAGTGAAAATCATAGAGCCTTGTTGTTAAACTGTGCCTCCCAGCATTCTTTACTGTCTGATATAGTGAACTGGGGTATTTAGACTTGTAGTGAGGAAGATAAACATTAACAAAATAGCAAAATAGTAATAACGAGAAAGCTTAAAAGAAAAAAATAGATAAGAATGAGTTAGAGAGCAAAACTGTGTGCATGGTGGATAACAGATGGATTAGAGAGGCCTCCTCCTGGTATTCAGGGCATCTTCAGAGCCTCTTTATTGCCCTTAGTGGTGCCTTAGGTGCTGTGCAAACAGCCCCGAAGGGGCGGCCTGCACCCACCCCTTCTTCAGCCAGATTGGGGCTTCAGCAACCACATACTGCACCCCCGATCTGGCCTTTCCAGAGTGTGAAAAGGCTCCTTTTCGTGCCCTGGAAATGGCATGACAGTAGTGGCACTGCAGCTATACAGAATTCCTTCAGTGCTGCACTGTACACACACAGTGCTGAAGGACAGCCATGACACTGCACACTGTTTGGTGCAGCATGTGGCATCACGGTGCCCTGGGAGTAGAGCTAGGGAGTGCATCGTAGAGACGCTATGCCCCAACTGCACCCCCAAGCCTGCCCAAAGTGCCAGTCTGCACAGGGTCTTTATGTCTCCATTTACCCAAAATAAGGAATGCCAGGCTGGGACTATGTGAGGCAGTGACTGAAAACAGTCCTGCTAAGAAATGTCAATAACATGACCATGAGGGCCAAGAAATTTATATGTTTTGTATCCAATAAATGAAAAGGGATGTAAGTGTTTGTATATGGCCTGTAGGTTCTTTGTTTGGATTCCTATAAAAGGATATGTCACATATATACCTTTGCTTCAGACCAGAGAGTTTTATTCCTCTGAGGCCAAAGCCAGCTTTTGAATAAACTGCTGAACTTTTCACTCACTTCTGGGCCCTCCTGGTTTTGTCTTCCTGGGATATCTGCAATAGTAGTAGTACAAAATTTGAGGACCTTTCAATTTGCATACTTTCTTCCCTCAATTCTCTAAAAAGTACATTTTTTTTTCATCTTTGGGAGACAGAGTAGTAAAGTGTTACTTTTTAAAAAAATTATAAGCATAATACTTACTGTTCGGGGGGGGGGGGGGCTTGGAAATGTATCTTTAAATAATTGTGTTTTAAAACTGTTTTTCCAAGCTCTGCTCATTGCCTGAACTTATCAATAGCTCTTTCACACCATATTCCATTGACTGAGTTTAATGGGATTTATCCTCTTATAAAATCCTATACCCACTTGTCTGTTCCATTTTCTCATCCAAATTAAAATTCAGTTATAGAAGCAAACTAGCATAAGAAAGACAGAGATGTTTCTCTCTCTCTCTCTCTCTCTCTCTCTCATTCTCACCTCTTGGTATCACAAAAACAGAAAAAAATAAGAACTGGTAAACCGAAGCCCTGAACCACACCGTTAACAATTTGGGATAAAAGGAACATTTCTTTAATTTAATAGTGAAAGCTTTAAACATAATTCTTGAAATAATCCACCCCTTTCCTAGCCAAAGCGGTATCACGGCAACTTCACGCCACAGCCCTGATCTGGCCTTTTTACACCCTTGAAAGGGTGTCATAACCGCGTTGCCACAACTATACTGTTCACATTCAGTGCTTCATCATATGGACGCAGTGCCAGAGGTGTGACATGATGTCACACACTGTGTGAAGTGGCACATGACATCAGGGTCCGGGGGGGGGCAGAGTTGGGCAAAGCATGCAAAAGGATTTTAATTGTTAAATTCATAGGTTTTATTAGTTCTTAATTGCAATTACAATAGGCTTTAAAAACATACACACACACAAAACCTTTTTGTCCTCAAATGCCTCTGGGGGAACAGAGGAATTTTCATTATGTGTTGGTTTGTTTGGTTTTTTTTAAAGCCCTCTCCTGGCTTATGGGAATGCAAAAATTGTACACATTTTGGAGCATTTCAGGGGGGAAATTTTGCCAAAAATGGTTTTGATTCTCTAGGGGGGGCTCCAAAAATGGTGGCTATGCCCTCCACACCCTTGAATGTATTTGGAACATTATGGAGAAAAACAAACATATTTGTAGCCCAGGAAGTTCACAGGGAATCCCATTCCCTCCAACATTTCACAGATGAAAAACAGGACATGTGTGACCAAGCAACATCAGTGTGTGCTCAAGATGGCAAAAGGCATTAATAAAGACAAACAGACACATTAGAAGAGTCTGCAACAGTCTTTGTTTGCATGAGTCTAGAGGGAACAGCAAGAGCAAAAATAACCCATTTTATAAGCAGCTGAAAAAGTGAGACAACGAAGGATTGATCTGGACTGCTCTCCTAATCAGAACAGCTTAAGAGACAGTTGGGCCTCTGTATCCAGACTCTTTATCCACAGATCCACCGCATCCATGGTTTGAAAACATTCCAAAACTATGAACTCTAAAAAGCAAAACTTGATTTTGCCATTTTATATAAGAGATTTTACTATGCCGTTGTACATAATGGAACTTGATCATTCATGTATTTTGGTAATCTTGAGGGTTTCTGGGACCAAACCTCAGTGGATACCAAGGGACCACTACATTTCACTCTTTTCTGCATGTCAGAATTAATATCTAACAGCTTCCAGAAGAGCACAGTGGGAGCTCAGCTTTCCAACCTTTAAAATGCTGGGGGGGGGGGGGGTATCCAGAGAACAGGCACCAGGGATTTACTGTTTATGAACAGATAGAGAGCTCTAGTTTGTCAACAAACTACAAATCTCAGAATTCCAAAAGATGTTTCTGTTGTAGTTTAAAGGGCACCATAGTGCTATAACTGTGTAGTGTGATAGAGCCCCAGGGCTTTTTGATCACCTGATATGATGGCATTAGCTGTTTCCATCACCACATCATGTCTTAGATATCCCTCTCCTCTCTGAGTTTAACTTTGTTCCTTACAATAGATGAGGAGGAAATGGATTTTCACAGTAACAATGTATTATTTTGATCTGTGCATGTGTGTATATACTATACATTGGAAAAGAAACTCTCCTGAGGGATTCTGACAGTTTAAATTCCAAGAACTAACCTTTCCAAACTCCACAAATAGAACCACATGTATGTTTACACAGAGATCAGCTCAGCTGCTTTTTGGAAGTCTTCTGAGGCATGGCTGTGGAGACTGTTATCCACATCTACGAGCTATGGAAAAAACCTTCAGTAATTTTTCTCATCTACTTACATGATTTTTGTGGGAACGATTTGAAACTGTTCCAAATTCTGGAATCATTTGTTTCATTTTGGGCACTCATTTGTTTTGCAAAATAGGAAAATGTTACTGTAACTGTGCCAATATTTCTCTGTAGTTCCCACCAATAATTATTTTATTCCTAGAAAAATGAAACTTCTTTATGAGATACTTTGCTCTATATCCAATTAATTAGTCCCAGCAGTTCAATAAAACTCATTGCTTCAATAGGTCTGCTTTAGCTGGGAATAGCAGTTAGATTTAAGCCATTAGATTTTATATTTTAGATGTTTTATAATCAACTATAATAGTGTTAGAGAACAAATTCATATTACAGTGTTCTGAGCTGCCTTGAAGATTCATACACATTAAATTTGAAATGGAAACCTTAGTAGTTGAACAAGATATAGCCTTTATTTATTTTTTAAAACTACCTTAATAATGTTATGTTTATACATATGTGTGTGTGTATAGACCTGAGTCTGCTTCTTCAGATGCATGTGAGGTTAACATACTTAGCACTGAATAAGTCCCTAGATTCCACAAAGAAATCATTAAAAGTAATGTTTCTCTAAAATGGTTTCATTGCCATGAAAATTACATTTATGGTATCTATCTATCTAGTTGCCGTGCAATCCCTAACCCTAGAATCGGCGCTGGTACACCACTTTATGGAGGTATGTACCGTGCTTATTTGTCTAATATAGTATCAAAGGGGATAAACAGATCAGTAATAAACACTGGAATTGGGGCGGAGTGGGAGCATGGCAACTGCATGCTGCACACCCAACTTCACCCTGATGCCAGCCTGCCTGACCAGATGGCAGGCAGCGACACGCCATTTCTTTGGCACAGCATTTAGACATGCTGCACCAAAGAAACCCTGAAAAGCCACCACTGCTGCTGCAAGGACACCTTTTTGTCAGCACTAAAAAGAGCAACATTTTGCCATTCTTTTAATGCCAGCAAAGCACCAGATTGGGGGCACAGCGTGCAGTTGCCTGGTGGGAAAAGGGGTGGCAGGATGCCACTCCAAAGGGACAGTCTGTTTTGCCCCTAAATATACGTATATAGAAAATATAAATAGCCATATTTAAGGCTGTATAAGAATGATCTTTTCAACAATGCATTTGCCTGATTTCAAAGACATAGTTGTGTTAGTCTGGTAAATCAGTATGCAAAGGGATCTCCAGCATCTTTGAGACTAAATGAAAGATAAAAGTTGGTAGCATGAGCTTACATAGACCTGAGCCTGCTTCTTCAGATGCATGTGAGGTTAACATACTTATCACTGAATAAGTCCCTAGATTCCACAAAGAAATCATTAAAAGTAATGTTTCTCTAAAATGATTTCATTCCCATGAAAATTAATATGCATCAAAGGAAGCATTGTGGCTTAATTATACTGGCAAGGAGGAAGATATGGGAGAGTATAAAGTAAAGGGTGATATATTTGCATCTTCTGCTTGTAACAAAAAGCAAAAGGCTAACATATCAACAGAAATGTGTATTTCTTTTGAAGTATTTATATGCAGTATAAGATGGCTATGACCTTGGGCAAATCACACTCTCAGCCTTAGACAATGACATTAACAAACACCCCCTGCAGAAATGTGGCAAGGATTTCGTGGCAAGGGTTCTTCAGATTGGCTTGCCATCGCCATCCTCCAAAGTTGAGACAGTGTGATTCCCCCAAAGGCGAACCTATCACAGAGGTTTCTCGACAAGGGTTCTTCAGAGGGGCTGGCCATCGCCATCCTCTGAGGCTGAATTAGTGTGACTCCCCCCAAGGTGAATCTATCATGGGAGTTTCTTGGCAAGGGTTGTTCAGAGGGGCTTTCCATTGCCATCCTCCAAGGCTGATAGGGGAGGGGTTATGTGCAGAGGGATAGAACATACCACCTCACCTGGGGTCTTGCCCTCCCACCTGTGCACATGTGGACCTCCATATTATTGTGGATTCAGAGTCACATCACCGACTATGACAGCAGAAGCAAAATGATGCAAATGTTTATCATTTGATAGACAGTTTAAAAAATAAGAACTATCAAACACATTCAATGTGGATGCTCCATTTTAAATTGATACATATGATAGTGTGAACATCAATAGGATTAAATTTCACTGGAGATATTCGATCAGAGCAAATGTAGGTGGAACTTTGATTCAGAATCGCAACATCAAATCTCCTCGGATCTCCTCTCTACAAAAACATCTACAATGCATCCTCTATGTCTCAACCCTGCACTTCACATTAGTTTCTTTGCCATTGAATCTATATTAATAGTCTCTGGCCAAAAATAAAATAATTCTAGTCAGCATGGAAATGACTGCCAATGAAGTAAAGATTTTATTATATGACCTTACAATATCATTTCTTCACTGGCAGGCATCTCGCAAAATGTTACAGGAATCTCCTCTAGATTAGGGATAACTAAAAGGTTATGTTTAGAAAGCACTTTGCCTGCCTTTCAGCTATCAAATATTGCCTAATATAATTCAGAGCAAAGTTGCCAGTTTAAAGCTTAATGGTTGCAATTTGTTTATTTGAAAATCTAGTAAAACAGAGGCCAAAGCTATTATAAAAATGATACTCAAGGGACTTGTTTCTGACCACACAAGATTTACTTATTTATTTCCTTCTTCTCCACCTTTCCCACCAGTTTGGAAAGTTTTATCTGCTACACACCTGACAAGGTTTTTTTCCCTTATCAGAAGTGTAGATGACAAAGCTACAAGCCCAATAGCTTCCCACAACTTTCAACTCTAAGATATGTCATAGCATGACAGGAACATACTGATACCAAGGATCGATGGTTTCACCATGACTGCATAAATAGTACATTCACCAAGAGCTTAATTCTATGCATGTCTATTCAGAAATAAGTGCTCTTGAGTTCAGTGGGATTACTTCCGTATGAATCAGTTTAAGACTTCAGCCTAAACTCATTACAAAGGAACCAGGATCAATCTTATAATTAGATAGTGGCAGCTGCTTCCTACAACACTTCTGCTGTGTCCTTAAAAGCCAGGGAGTGGTTGACTTTTTAATTTTATTATGGCTTTATTATTCATTATAATAATAATACAATATATTAATTGAATTAATCATAATGCCAGGAATGGGGAGAGACACTTATGACCTCATATGCCTTGAGTGCCAGGGATGTTGTGCGGGGGGGGGGGGGGGGGCAATATGAGAGTGTCACCTCCTAACTAAAAATTCTGTCCCTCATATGAAATTTTATTTCTATCCCAAAATTTCTAGCATTGTAGTAATTCAAATCAAAAAGGAGTTGGCAAAGTTACCAAGGGGGTACCTAATTACTGACTTCATTGGGGAAATTAATTTAGCTCAATAGGAAGCAGTGAGAGGGCTAGGGTAATTCAAGGCAGGACTTTTAGCCTAAGGGGCTTGACATATGGCCCCAAAGGGCTTTCCTCTGCCCCTTTCAGCACTGGATTGGGGCCATGGCAACTGCACACTGTGTGTCCCAATCCAGGACTTTGCTAGCTGTAAAAAGAATGGCGAAATGTTGCTCCTTTTAAAGCCTGCAAAAAGCCACCCTTGCCACCACAGTGGTAGCTTTTTGGCATTTCTTTGGTACAGCATGTATAAACGCTGTGCCAAAGGAGCACCATGACTTCTCCACTGTGTGGTCAGACATGTAGCATGACACTGGCATCATGGCAGAGTGTGGGCATGCAGTGTGCAGTCACCATCCCTCCACTCCACCCCGATGCCAGCGTTTCTAGTCGGTCTGTTTTGCTCCTAAGTGTATCAGTTCTTCACTCAGAACTTCAGAGACAGATCCTAAAGCAGATAGTTTTATTCATAACAGCAAGTAGATATCAAGTTTAACTCAAAGACACTCACGCACACATGCATACAAGAGCTGCCAATATAAAGTTGTTAGCTGTTAGCAATTCAGAGGGATGAGCAACATGTTACCAGGTTCAGGCATGGAGCTCCAATTGTGGGGAGGGGACTGGAAGATTCTGGCTTAGCACATAGCCAGAACTTCATGCCAGGGAGTCAAGGGGGGAAGTCTGGGTCCTGCCAAAACCAAATCGAAACAGCCCCCAAAAAGTGTTTATATAGGGTGAAACATGACTGGGGCAGTTTCTCAGGAATTTGAGTAGATTTTTCCAGGAGGAAAAATGGCCAAAGATGTGGAAATCACCAGACAATAAATGCAAGCATCCTAAACAAAGAGGTGTCATCTCCAGATGGTAGTGCCCTTAGATTTCAAACTTTTCTGGCAGATACCTAGCACCTTCCCACCATCACATTCCTGTATAAAGGAATTATGCAGATTCTAACCTCAAAGGGACTATCCTGTCTATGTGCACTAGCACTTCCAAGCTGAGTTTACTGGATCCCCATATATGGGCAAACTACTTCTTCACATTGGTGTATCTTTCCATGGCTACAAACCCAAACATACCTTTTTAATACCGAGTTGATAACAAAGTTCAAGTATGGGTGATGGAGGGCTGGTTCATATAGTAACAACACAGAAAATATAAGAGTTGCAGCTGTTAATGATTGTCTCACTCTTGGCAATGCTAGAAATCTAAGATTAAAGGAAAATCTAACTGGAGGAGCAGAATTCCTGACTGAGAGACAATGTCTTGATTCCCCTACCCCAACTCCTGTAGCAATGCCCCTGTCAGATTTGAACATAATTTACCTGCCTATAGTGCTGAATAATTAAAATTGGAAAAGAGATTAGATTATCCCAGTCCTGCAGGGAGTTGTTAATGCAAAACCCAAGATATATAAAATAACATCATGCAAATCACACTGCTCACTGATGTCTTCCTTACATTTCACTAATAGGTCAAGTTTTAAAATGATGCTTATCATTTATGCCCGAAATATTTCTCGTTACAGAATCTGTCTCTATTAGGATTGAGCCGTAGGCAGATGTCCTTGAAGAGTCGGATACTAAGAACCATGAAGTCAAAGTAAAGAAATAAAGAACCAAAGCAGAAACTGGCATCAAAGGACAACCCAGTAACGTAACCCTTGTATCAGTATAATGGCCAGTGTTTAAGGATTTTTCACTGCAGATTTGTCTTGCAGATTAAAAGAAATACAAATACAAATAAAGGGGGAATGCTTCTTGACTTCTTTGAAACAGTACCACTAAATCAACATTAACAAACTGCAGAAAGATATTGACCAACTACTCCCCAAAATAAAGAGGCAAGAGGTACCAAGAAAACAGCATTGTAGCAATGACTGTAGGGATACATTAGTACTCTATAACAACAGAAAAAAATCATCAGGGAGCAGTAACTACAACACTTGTGGGAATTGTGCAGCCTGCAGGTGGTCCCACACACTATCCATCATGAAATTCACAAAGATATTTTAAAAATCCCACAGTTGCCTCTTAATTATGGACAGCACAACCAAACAGCCATAAAACTTCCACTGCTTCTGATTTCTAAAAATGGCCATGTTATAGCCTATAGAAGATTGGGAGGTGCCAAAGCTGTTCCTCTTACTATAGGTGCAGTTCAGTTTTGCACCATTCTGTATGAATCTCCCTATCTACATACACACACAATGTTAGAAATTTCAGTGCTCATGAAACGCCTGGGCACTAACTAGCTAGCCTGCAACCCACTGACCAGAAAATACTTTGAGTGCAATGCTGATTTAATACTGCTGGTAGTAATGGAACTAAAGTGCCTTTAATATAACTGTGGTGGATGAAAGATTACCTGAACAGGAGACTGGACATTGTTTTAAAATTTAAACATTCTTAGGGCATTTTCCCTTTCCTCTCCTCTCTCTTCTGTATTAGTATGCTTGAGAATATACTTGTCAGAGTGTAGGGGGAAATACATTAAATTGCAGAGAGGTTTTTTAGTAAAGAGAAGAGAGTTAAATGATAAAAGGTTTATTGGATATGACCTCAGAGTAAGATTAAAGAACTCCATATGAACAATTTAGAGAAAAGATTACAAAGAGCAGATATGAAACCCTCTTTAAGTACCAAGGATGTTAATGTAAAAGATCAGGAGGAATTATTTAAGGTGTCCAAAGATTATATGAAATGAGTAATAAGTTGGAACTTGAAGGAAATTAAAAGGATCACCTTACACTTAACCCACACATGTAGGACTACTTAGACAATTTTTTTAGAATAACGTTTATGGTATTGTCATTGGGGACAATGTCCAAAACTGGACACATGACACATCAAATCAAAGAGTTTTCTCAGATAAGCTGCCTACATTCACTATTAAGTACAGGCTTTATGAGCACTGGTTATTCATTCTGCAGATGTTTCAACTCATCTACCCCTCCATCCTTGCAATCTTATACAGCATGATCCATTACATGTCTATATCTATGACTCTTTTTTTTTATATACTAATTATGAGTACATACAACTGGCAAAATATTCTGTGATAGTGTTGTAAATTGTATTACATGAAGCCCTTTGGGGAACCATTATGTTTATAAAATTGTTCACCATCTTGACACTCCAGTCCTTGTTGACAGTCACTTTTATACTTGATAATTTTCCACAATTCCTGGTTTCTTATGTGAAGCAGGCCACATAGTCCCTCAGAAGTTCTACATAATTAAAGATCATCCAGTGAAAACGGAATCAAATTCCACGCTGTCTTTAATCCAATCAGGGCCACACAAAAAGGAATCAGTCACCATAACAGAGCTATTGACTGCTCTTTCATTGGTCCAATTTCATATGAACTTTTAGCTGGTAGTTTTAAGATGTTTTGTCTAACACTGTTGTATGCTGCTTTGGAAGCAATATCTAAAGTGATGCCTAGAGCTTTAAAAAAAATGTTTTTGGACTATAACACTAGGAATCCTTAACTAACATGGCCAAAATAAAAAAGCATTTTTTCCTTTTATCAGAAACATTATGCATAAATAAATCATCAGATAAGATATCAGATAGTGATCAAGTATGTAAACTATCCTTCATAACGCATGTTAACCCCCAAACCAGCCACTGAATTTCCGGGCATTGTAATACAAAATTCATTATATGATTATGCCTTACAAAATTAAGGCATTGTGCCTGTTTTATGAAGCTTTGAAATAATTGTTATGCTGAAGAAAAACAATATAATTATGACAACAAACCAGTTGCTAAATGTGTTTGCCAGTTAGTTCAAGTCACACTTGCTAGAGTTGTTAAATCAAAGAGCCAGAGTGACAAGGAATGCCACAGCTGGCAGATTTCTTCCTTTTCAGTCATGAATCCTTTCATTTTTTTTAGACATGACAGCCCTCTAGCTATCCTGTTTCTGCTTGCTAGTCTAAGCCCTGTCAAATGCACATAGCCCTTCTCAACCTTAAACCTTCTTGAGTGTATACATGATTATATTTACACCACCAGCTTTTAGTTGTCATATCAATAAAAGCACAGTAAATTACTAGCCTTTTGCTGCACTTTTTTGACCCCTGAGGTCTCACCTCACTTCTACCTAATTGTGGGGCTGGCCTTTCTCCTCCATCAAACTCCTCCAGAGGATGCATCTATGCTGTAGAAATAATGCAGTTTGACACCACTTTAAGTGCTGTAGTTCCGTCCTATGGAATCCAAGGATTTCTAGTTTTATAATTTCTCTAACCTTCTCTGGTGCCTAACAAAATTAGAAATCCCAGGATACTAAAACAAGGAGCCATGGCAATTAAAGTGGTATCAAACTGCATTATTTCTACAGTGAAGGTCCACCCTGAATCACTTATATCTCATTTCATTGCTTGTTAATTCAAATTGAATTATTTTAGTCTTTTTGTCAGTCATCTTGCTTTTGAATTCAATAAGCCCCAGTTTCTCTGCTTCCTGAAGCTTCTCTTCTCCCTTAGCTTCTAGTCCTCATCTTGAATGAGCTACTTCTCCATTTATTCCCCATCTATTCCAATCTCTTGATCTAGATACGATATTATTTTCAGCCAGACATGTTCGTTTTGTCACTAAAGTTGGAAATTCCACAGCTGACAATTTCTTTCTTTGCACAACAAGAGTATTAAATCACACTATCTAGTCAGCAGGTGAGAAATTTTACTGCCCAAAATGGAATATAATATTTTAAATATTTAGAAGAAGTTCATGTTTGACATATACACTAAACATTTCAGTAAGCTTCTGAAAAATATTGAAATGTACCTATTTCAAGTGCAGCAAGTCTGTATGTCACTGACAGGGCCACATCAATTTAAATGTTACACTTCCAGGATTACCTGAGATCTGGTACCTTCATCTAAATACTATAAAATTAATATGTCATTGCCAGCAAGGGAAAAAAAGATAGGAAAGTTTTAAACAGAGTAAGGTAAACTTTCAAGGGTCAAGTTAGCATTTCCAGACTCTGTGTGAAGGGCAGTAATAAGTCAGGTCTTTTTAAAAATTGTTTCCTAAGCATCTTCAAATGTCCTCCTAAGCTAAAACGCCAGTCAGTGATATTAATCTGCATTATCATGTATGTTTTTAAAGCTGGTGCTGTCTAATTTATAGACTCGCAGAAGTAGTTAAAATTTTAATGGTAGCATGTATTTTGTTTATGTGGAATCCTCCTACTCCCGGTTTATATTTCTAGACTGTAAGATTTGTGAGTCCCTCAGAGAGGCATCAAAGGGAGTTGTGCCATTTTGCTCCATGCTAATAGTCCCAGTTTACTAAATTGTAATTACAGTTTGCCATCATCTTTAGAATCTGCTGACCTTGACATTATTTGCTTGCACACTACAAGGTAGGTTGAACAAATCTTAGCAATCAAATAGGTGGCTATGTTGAGAGTGATGGATTCTTATATTAAAAGAAACAATGATTACCAAATGCATATTGCCTGAATATCTAAAAAAAACTGTGTGTGTGTTTTCTAGTTTTATGAGATTGACAGTGCAATCTTATACATGTCTTTTCTGAAGAAAGTTCATAAACATCAGGGGAATTTAACTGAAAATTTGTTAAAATATCACTTTCACTGTCATATGAGATTAAGATCACCATCACCATCTTTTTTTATTTATATACTGTATTTATATTGTATGGAGGTTTATTGCACCTAGTGCACTGTATTTACATTTTATATATAGCTGTGTGATACTGCTTTTTATTATGTTACTAGTATTTTGAAACGGCCCTTGGGCTACTCAATAAATTGTATTGTATTGTATTGTATTGTATTGTATTGTATTTATATACTGCTTTTCCCCAACACTGGAATTTAATGCATCTTACAAATTAAGGACTTTATCACATGGGGCAATTAAAATGTACTTGCCTGTGGATATCGCCTCTTTGGCGGGGGCTTATCACATTATATTGTTCCTCTTCTCTTGTTCCCCCAGTGGGAGAATGTTATGCAAATGTTTCTTTTTATTAATGCAAGAAACTGTGAATAACCTCCTTTCATTTATCCATTTGTTATATCTCTCCTATGTTGTCTATGTTTGCTATGTTTTTGTCTTAATAAAAAAAACCTCTTTTTCCGCTACAGTTCTATCACAATCCCCTGTGCAATAGTTTGATTCTGCTTTAATGACAGTTTTAGGTGGTCAGTGGACATGGTTTGAGAGGGGCTTAGGTGATCAGGTGGGTGGACATTTTTATCTCATGCCTGCCCTTCCTCTCACCTCTTGCTCTAATGACTTAACTCTACACCTCTCCCCTGCCATACCCCACAGAGTATTATCTCTTTCACTTTTCAAAAGTCGTTAGAAAGGAAGGGACTTCAAGCCAACCAGCCGGGCTCCCTTTGATCTCGAGACATCAGTCTCTCCTCTTGCCCTTGTTTAGTTTGTTTTCAACAAAAAAGGCAGAACCATTAACATGTTCAAGAAAACCAAAGAGCTGAGTGATACACAATGAAACCAAACAAGCTGACAGAGTATTAGTGGAGCAGGAAGCAATGGCTCTCTTTTCTTATGAACACACAAAGCCCAGGTCCCTCAACTAGGGTTACTTGCTTTTTTCTTTTTCAAGTACAGTGAGCCTTTGGTATCCACTGGGGTTTGGTTCAAGAACTCCCCATTGCTAGCAAAATCTGTAGATGCTCAGGTTCCATTAAATACAACGATGTATTTAGCACAAAAATAGCACAAAAAAGATTCTAGAGTGACCTGATGAGAATACAGTAGCATGACAAAATGTTGTTTTGTTATTGAGGTTTTATTCTCATCAGAAATTATCACCACGCAGTGGCATCAGTAGAGTTGGTGCCACCCCGGTGTGGTAACCTATGGTATCATCCCCAAGGCCCTCTTCCCCATAGAATGTCTCTCAATGATGGAGAAGGGACTGAGAGGAGGGGGCTCATAGCTGTTGTTTCTGCAACAAGATGCAGATCTGAGGCATCCCACCTCTCCTTCCTCATCCTCCCACCCTCATTTCATATGCCCCAAGCAGCCAGCACCCATCCTGCACTCCCCACACTCCCCTATTGATGCCACTGCCACCACAACCTTTGGACATCTGTCATAAATTATAACCTCTGAAGAGCTTGAGCCAAATCAATTGCACTTCCACTTCATGATTTATTTAAACCTTTAGCATTTAACAATAATGCTCAACATAACCAATCAGAGCTCTAAAAACCTATTCTTTTATATCTAAAATAAATAAATGGTTCTCCATAGGATGAAGTTATATTTTAATACTTAACATCCTTGTCCCATAGTATACATAAGAGGATTGTTTGACTTTATGCTACCAGCTGTGTGCCATTATTATTGCTTATTATTGTCAGTGCCAGCATCAGCATTAATATTGTCCCACACACCTTTATTATTATAAACTTTTTTTTCCCTTTACCAAGTAATTCCTAATGGCCTGACAAAACATTTTCTTTTTCTGGAAGGACTCTGGCCTCTCCAGGAAGGAAGATCCAAAGCTTGAGCTCTGTAGCCATCTGGTTGTCTGTTGTCATTATGGTGGTGGTGGTGGTGGTGCTTGTTGAATTTTATTAGAAGCTTTTGTTTTCTTTTAACTTTATAATTTTTTTCAGCATTTTGTGTCATTGATCAGCAGGGAGAAAATATTCCACTACCTGATATCAGTGAACAAAACTTTCAGTCCTGATACCCTTTGTAGGAACTGACTGAATTTCTGCAAATCTTATACTGAAGGACATTTTGACCAGAACAGAGGGACAGTCATGGGAACATGAATAATTATGTTAATTATAGATTCCCTTATCTCCACCAGATGCCAAGTACTGAGATAGCAAAGGTCGCTTGGGCCAGTGAAAGCTGTTGTCAGCTTGGTGGCTTCTGTCACTTGCTAACATATTGCCTTGTATAAGGAAGGCATGGTTTGTTTCAGAAAACAGGCATGTGAAGCAATAAAGAAAATTCTTTATATACAGGCATAAGACTACAGATGGCAATGCTGCTCCAATAATGTATGTATAACTGATATAATTTAGTTATAGGACTAGCTGTAACTCAGTGATAAAACCACATATTTTTTTGCAGTCAGAGGGTCTCAAATACAGTTCCTGGTATCCCTAAAAATCTTTCCTGAAAACCTATGATGTTTCACACTACACAAATTGTGTAGTGTGGTTCTGCCTTAACTTCCTTGGCAATATTCTATGGAATCCTGGGATCTGGAGTTTAAGGAAGGGAATTCTCAACCAGAGAGCTCCTCTAGTGCCTCATTAAACTGCAAATACCTGGATTCTGTAAAATGCTGTCATGACAATTAAAGTGGAATCATATTGTTATAAATGTGTAGTGTGAAAGAACCCCATAAGAGGTGGTACCTCCATGTGGACTTCACTGAGCTGGATAGACCAAAGATCTGACTCAGCAGAAGGCACCATCTTCTTAAACTGTGGGCTGTGGGCCTAATCCAGATATCAGATGCATTCCTCTTCTTCAAAGCCCCACTTTATTCCTCAAGCCTCTCTGAATTAGGGGACAATGTCCCAGTTGGGGAAATGAATGACATGCAGATAAATCCCATTTTTCCCCCTCATCACCGAGAATATCCTTTATGATATTCCTGCAAATAAGTCCAGTGTCTGTTTAAAGACTCATGTGGTTAAAAATTCATGGAACTCTAATGAAGCTAGACTTTCCTGCCTGTCTTTTACTCACTATGTATTAATAAAAAAATTGTGGAAACAACACTAGTGGTTAAATCTTCTGCTGTTAACAGGAATTGGAACTTGACTCCACCCAACAGGAAACATATGTGAAGCCCAGTCTTGTGTACATTTATTTAGAAGAAGGTAATACTGAGTCCCGTGGCATTTCCCTTTTGGAGAGTATGGTTATGACTGCAGCTTTTATTTCCTATGTGTGTATGTGCACATACCTTCAAGTCTCCTGTTGACTTATGACAACCCCGTGGATTTCATGGCAAGAAAAACTAAGAAATGGTTTTGCCAATTCCTTGTTTGTTAATATAGCCTACAGCAAATTCAATGGTGGTCTCTTATCCAAGTACTAACCAGGACTGACCATGCATTGCTTGCTGTGACTCCCAAATTGAATGGGTATCTATGTTGAGGTAATATATATCAGTATAATTACCCCCTCAAATATCCTCTCAAATATAAAATTATATCTTTACAGACAGAAAAATATATAGAAGGGTTGGGGACAAGGCTTAAGCATGCTTATATCCATTAGAATCAATAAGCTTAACCACTTCCAATTTTGTGCTGGATTAAAGTTCTAGGATTTATTACAGAAATGCATTTTGTAACACTCTGAAAAATCACCTGTTCTGACAACTTAAAGCACAAGGCTTATATGGTTGGTGAAAGCTTGCAGAAACCTAAATACTGTATTTTAAAGTTAATGGATGCTTAAGTTCAGGCTGTATTTAAGAATGTTTCAATTTATTTTATTATTACAAGATTAACAGAAAAAGAGCTTAGAAAAAGAAATTCAGGAATAAGGACAATAATTGGAAGTAGAAAGCTGAAAAAAGATGTTGCAGTACTATGGCATATGTCATGCTGTATCTGTAATTCAGAAGTATTTGTAATTTAGTATTTAGGTATTATGAGGCTTTTCTTTCCTTTTATTGTAGGGCTGTAACAGTAGGTATGCAGGAAATAATTCAGAAGGAGGTTGAGCTCATAAAAATAAGATTCTGCTCTAGTTCATCCTATTGCATCTGTATAGGCCTGCCTACAACATGCAAGTTATCTGTTTCAAATCACTCTACCTAAATTTAGAAGAGCGTTTTCTTTGGCACGATTTAATGCCCTCCCCTCAGCGGTTTTGGAAGGCAGGTTCAAGAAAATTCCCTTCCATGCACGGCTTTGTCCCTGCAACGAGGGAGACATTGAAACTCTTGAACATACATTCTTATATTGTCAATTCTATAAAGATTCCCGACTTCAACTGATTACCCCTCTTTTGGGAAAATTTACAAGTTGTACAGATACCTCACTTGTTTGTAATCTTCTGAACTGTCAGATACCTAGCATTGTATACAAAGTAGCAAAATTTTGTTACATTGTATGTAAAATACGTCCTCTAATGAAGAGATGAAATTGAAATATTAACTGAGACCAATATTGATAGAGAACTGGAAGCTATCAGAGTCAGATGCGGACTGTGTTTTATGGCTCATGTCTTGTCCTCTGTGATTGTATTTTATGCATAACAATTGCATTTTATCCCTTTATCTCTTTTATCTCTTTTGCTATTCATAGCTGTAGTGCAATCTAAAAGTTTTTACAATTAGAGCTTAATATTGGTTTTTATGATTACTATTGTATTTGCTGGTCAATGACCGAATAAACTTTATTACACATATTATTACACATGCAAGTTAAACAGCAGCTGTTTCCAGAATCCCTTACATAGCATGAATGAACAAAACATTCAGAAACATTTTGGTGATGGAGAGGTAAAACATGAGAAGAGTAGCCTGTGCACTGGGACTTCAACCAAGGTAAAACAAATTTTCTTCTTATTAAATTTAGACTGAATTCACATGTTTTATCTCTCCATTACCAAAATGTACCTGATGCAAAAACATGGGAGTTTATCGCACTGGCCCTAGAACAGGCCCAGTGCGTTCTAAAACGTGCACGCACGCGGCGCGCACAGAATGGGATGGGGCCAAGAACCCCATTTTACTGCACAGTGGAACACCACCTTTGCTGCCAGGCGTTCCACTTGTGTCCCTGTTCCGGTCCAGAGGGCTTTAGAACAGTTCTCAGAAATGGCGCCCTCTGGAACGGAACGGGGACGCAACTGGAACGCCCAGCGGCAAAGGCAGCATTCCAGCGTGCGGTAAAATGGGGTTCTTGGCCCCATCCCGTTCTGTGCGCACCGCACACGTGCACATTTTAGAATGCGCTGGGCCCGTTTTAGGGCCAGTGCGATAAACTCCATGGAGGCTTCTTGAGGAATCCATTGTCCTCTGCCTGTTATCTCACTGGAATGGAGACATAGAATTGCAAAATAGGAGTCCCTTTTGAGATGCAAATGGACTTTAATTCTTCTAGACTTTGAAAATCTCCTTATTGCCACATGGCCAGAAGGAGGAGGACCCTGCCCACAAAAGATATCCTCCCCATCATAACTGAAACAACATGCAGGCATCTGACTAACATCTCCAATTATTATTTTCCCCTCCTCTTTGGTTTGTAACATCTTGCCTGATGAAGAAGCCCATGGAGCTTTGAAAGCTTGCAGAAAATATATTGTGCCTTTCAGTTGGCCAATAAAGGTATCACTATGGTTTTTTGTTTGTATCTGCCTTCGTTAGCTAGCATCACCCATGAGAATGAAAGTTTTACTTTACAAAGGTATGGACTGTGTGGTCCTCTAGATTTTGCTAAGACTGCAGCTTTTCTCAGTCAGCATAACCCAATGATAGGAGATAATAAGAGTTGCAGTCCAACAACATCTAGAAGGCCATTACCCATTCCTGGTTTCTTTGTTTTGTATTTCTTTATTTTATTTTTTTTTCCATTTTATTTTATTTTTTTCCTTTGACTATTCTGATGAATTTCCTGGTCCCAACTTTGTGTGAAAGAGTGACCAAAAATTATATTTAAAAATATACCCTATCTTTGACATTCCAAAACTTAATATGAGTAGGGTTAAAAAAACAAAACAATATCAGCTATGGCACATCTGGTAGCAACATATACCTTTACATTTGGCTTTTAAAGAAGCTGCCATGTATAGACAGTATGCCCTGAGTAAATGCTATTTAAAGGCTACAGAGTTTGTTGCAGAGGAAGCTGTCAGTATTAAAAAGAACAGTGATCATCTCATTTCCCCAGGCAGTAGATGTGTACAGAACTATTGAAGGGTTAAGAAAACTTTTGAGCAGGGGAATCAGAAGGCAATAGAAAAGGAAAGCTGTGATAGAAAAGTGGGCAAATTAGAAGCTTCACTGCAAGCAGGGTGAGGAGATAACCTTTTACGTCTGTGGTCTTGTGTCTGCTTTTCTCTTCCGTTGGAATCTCTACACGATTTATTGCACTTTGATTTTTTTATATATTTAAAAAACCTAAATAGTTTACAAGCTTTTTCCCCCCAGCCATTTTTAAAATCCCTACTGAAGTCAGTAGTGATCATGCTTCCATAAATATTTTTGTTGCTGTGTTCTATCAACTTATTTGAGATTTATGGTGCCTCTAAGGCAAATCTATCACAGGGTTTTCTGAGGGCTGAGAGTGTGTGACTTACTCAAGGTCACCCAGTGGGTTTTCATGGCCAAGCAGGGATCCAAGTCCTGGTCTCCAGGGTCATAATCCACACTCAAACCACTATATCCAGCTGGCTCCTTCCATAAATATAGTAAATAGCTATATTTGTGCATTTACAAAATAATTAGGAAGCAGGGATTGATGTTTAATGTTAAAGAGTAAAGAAGATGCCAAATAAGAGTGGGAGGGTTTTTTTTGATAGAAAAATGGAGAGTCATCAAGAGGAAATGTGTCAGGAAAACAGTTGAAGGCACTCTTACAAAGATGGGGGATACATGGGGTTTCAAAAATGGTTCTATAGTTAAGCATTTTAAAAGGATATATACCACATATTTTAATAATTCTATTCTGATCATTTGTTTCTAGAATTTTGCTCAGTTGAAGAAACGGATGCATCTTGTAGGGTTTTTTTCGGCTATGTGGCCATCTTCTAGAACATGGCCACATAACCTGAAAAACCCACCAAAAAATTATGGATGCTGGCCATCAAAGCCTTCGACTTCACATCTTGATATCATTTTAGCCTTCTTTCACTCCATGCAATTGGGGAAAATAGGATTTAGAAAAGGAAGTAACCAGTATTTCAAGAAGCAGAGATAAAGTGCACTCTATAGTTTCACTCTGAATTAAATCCCATTATATTCAATGGGTCTTACTTCCAGTTAAGATTTACAGTGTTGCAACTTGAGTCTCAGATATGCAGAAAATGTGTAGATAAGATAATTTACACTCAGTGGTTCTATTGTATGCCTGTTACCACATGGGGCTTTCAGACACAGCCCTCACAGTTTTATGAGAGTTAAGCATATGGTGAAGGTGCCTAGAAACCTCATTGTCCTTTAGGAGAAAGGACCTATCTTCAAAAGCCTAACAAACAGTACATAATCTTTTTTTAAATGGGCCTTAGCAGAAATTTACAATACAATCAATCTATCAGTGAATAAAGTCATAAGCAGGCAAGATACCTTTAATACAAGATGGCCTGAAATTGCATTTATAAATTGGTTTAACTATTCATACTGTGGCAATATCTTTATTAGGCTAAACAAAGGTATTGTCACAATATGAATTCTGGAATCCTTTTATGGCCAATACAGCTAGCTGTGCAATTTGGATGGGTTAAAATATATAAATGAGAAGCTCTGTTCCTACAGTATCTCTACAAAGACCAATTCAAAAATGCAAGCCTCGGACCTTTTCCAATCCAATTTAACTGTATTTATCATCATAATGATGATATCTCATTGTTCTTGTAGCCATATGTTTAAGATAAACAACTTTCTCTGCCTCTGACTTTATTTACTCATAAGGGAATTGGTGACATAGGAAGAGAAATCTGTGTCAGATTCACTAGCTTGTTTTGCCATTCAAGCCCTGATGAAACAGAAACTTGTGCTTAAACTAGGACACTTTTGCTTGCATTTTTCTTTATTTTTAATTTATTCCTTAACTTATTCAGCCTACACTCAAAGTTAAGAAGTCATTTTAATTAAAAAAACATCTGAGTTTACTCTCTCATAGTTTTCTAAGAATTAAGTTTAGCTAGCACATAAATAGATAGTTGTACATCTCCTCACCCCACTCCACAGCAAAAGGAAAACAGCAGGACTGATATGGTTTCATTATAAAGCCCTTGCCAGTAGGCAAGAAAGTTTTTATAATTGCTGCACCCTTTCATAGTGGTTTGTAGAGACAATGATTGTAAGCATAGCTCTATTGCTGACTTAAGAAAAGCTGTACCTACCAGAATTCCCACTTCCACACAAGGGCTAAAGGTATAGTTGACCTAGCAAGCTTTGCTTCTGTCTGCCTTGTAAGAATATGATCACAACAACATGTTCTACATTGCTGTTAGAAAGAGCTCTGATCCGTTTTTCTTTTACTTCTTACTGAAGGCAATCTCTCCTCTCCTGTTGCTATCCAGGATGCACCAAGTAAATATATCCCAAGGGAAACAAAAAATAATAATGATAATAATTTCAGCGAAATAGCATGTGAATGTCATGCTTGGTGTTTAAAAAAAGGCTACTGTAAGTAAAGAGTGCCATCTACAGGTCATAACACTGCATCATTGCATGAGAACTTGGGGGGGGTTCATAATTGGGTTAATATCTTATATCCCTTATTTATTCCTTATTCAGTCCATTTAACAGCTCCTCTCTTCTCAGTGCCATTGGAAATAACATTTTTGATAGGCAGAGTGTTCCTCTTCAGTGTATCCATCTCAGTACATACATAATATTTAAAATATAATCATACTGTCCTCCTACACATGTATCTTCTTTGATTCAAAGAATCAACATTTTATTTCTAGCATGTCCAAAGAGTGGTTTCTCAAGGTTGTTGGGCATAAGGATCAGAAGCTAAATGCCTGTAGAACTTAAATATTTGTACAATATCCCAACACAGCACACACTCCAACTTTTGTCAGAAGCAAACTGGGACCCAAATGGTTGAGCAACAGCAGAGTGCAGTCAATAGAACGTGGCCAGGCAACAAGAGGGAAAATTATTAATGAGGAAGAAGACACAAGATTACAATGTTTAGACAGAGAAACCCTAGGATTTATGTACTCTTTAAAAAAACCTGGAAAAGGAGAAAACCAATCCATAAATACAATATTCTATATGTATTCATGCATACATACAACATAATTAACAATAAGCATAACATTAATAATATACACAGGCATACCTCTTTTAACAACAAGAAAAACACTACTTTTTACAAAGCCTTTTTATGGGGGCCCAGTCCAGTCCCTCTATTTCTATTCTTCAGGCTGGCTGGAAGAAGATTTTTGCAGAACCAACATTAGGAAGATGGTGGAGGAAGGCTGCAGACAGACTTTCAGTGTTTCGTTACAACAGCATCTCTGCAGTGAACAATGCAATAAAGCTTGACTAGGGACAGAATGGGATTCTGTTTTAGGTGATCCTACTGTATCTGCATGTCCTTAAGTACAACAGGCAACGTAAACTGCTGCCTCCAGAATCATTTGTTGAGTAAAAGTGAAAAGATGGGCAGAGGAGAGGGAAACTGGAGCATTTTAAAAGAAGCTGTAAAAGTAGAATAGTAGAGGATTAACTGTGGCCAGCTCTGCCAAACTAGGACAGTTGGAGAATATCACACCATGTGGATTAATCATAATCCATTGCAGTTGTGAGAGAACTATATAGAAGAATCATTATATATTACTTTACATTGATGTGGACAGAAGCAAATGGTACAGAGACTAAGGTGGGATATAGACCGCCATTTAGTACGTATTCTATACGTACTAGGGTTAGGAAGGGGTGGTGCTTCCGCACCCCCCTAACCCTAGTACGTATAGAATACGTACAAGATGGCGGCGCCCTGTTCATACGGGCGCCGCCATCTTTACGTATTGGACGCTGTGCGGCCGGACATCGTGCGGCGTCTGACGTCGCGAGTCCGCCCCAGGCGCCTCGTGACGTCATAAAGGCACCGCAAAAAGAAGCTCCAAAATGGAGCTTCTTTTTTGCTCCGTGCGGTTTGGCTGCTGTGGCTCCCTCACGGAGCAAATGGCGCCGGCGGGAGACCGCCGCAAAGCGGCGGTCTATATCCCGCCTAAGTTTTACTTCTACACATCCCACTCAGTGGGCCTCTAAATCCTGCTTCTGCATGACTGAATTGTGGCTGATTGTCACTAAGTAGAAGTGGGTAGTTGTGGTTGTACATCTGTGCCACTTATGTATTTGAGAGAGATAATTGTGGGGGTTCAGAGGGCTTGGGGAGGTCTCATGGGAGCCTTAGGACCCCAGGTAGTGGCATGCAGTTCACTAACCAGTTTTTTTACAGAGTGGAGCTGCACAACACTGTTTCCCAACTTCATCATGATGTTTTGCAATCAACAGGCAGAATCCTATTGTTAGTTCTAACTACATTAGATCCTCTGAAAGAATAGGAATTGCCTACATCTCAATTCACTATTCACTATTCAAGAATGGATTCAGTAGATCTCTTCTAGTTGAGGTTAATAAATAGAATTCAGGCATTTTCATGAAAGTAATCCCTCTGGAACATGGGATTTTTGAATATAGTCCATACTATAGCCCTTTATTTGCACTGTGTACAGTGAACCCATGAGAGTGGGAGTGGGAGCAGGAGTGGTCCTCTTTAGTTCTCCATGTGTTCATCATCTAGCTTTCCACAGAGGCTATGTATAAACAAGCTGGTGGTGTGTGTGTGTGTGTTTCTTTGTTTGACCATTCCACATATTACATATGTAGTCTGCATGCATACAACTTGTACAATACACAGTTGGAACACTGAATGTGAGTTTTGAATGTTGAGAATATTTGTTATTAACCAGTACAAGAAAAAACACTGCTTTCCCAGCAGTTGGTAAACTCCAATATGAAGAGTAATCGACCAGCAAGAATCTCATTTAATTTTCTACCAGTATTTGAAGATCCCAAAGTGTTTTAGATGAATTAGTCTCCATAGTAAAACAAGTGAAGTTTTTGCACAAAACACTGTTCTTCGGGCAGAAAACAAGTTTCCTACATAGACATAACCACCACCACCCCCTGAAAAAATAAAAATAAAACCCAACACACTGTTTTCTGTACTGGAGATCTTTTCTGTGCATGCACACAAGAGCTCCACATGTTTTTCTAACACAAATTAATTGCTCCACAGTGTTTCAGGACATTTGAATGTGGAGAGAATACTTTGGAGAAATATTAGTTTTCTCTGACAGTGGGGAGAAAATTACCATAATTATTGATCTTCACATGCAAGAATGAAATATTTCAGGATTTACATCTCTAAAAGGTAAAGGTAAAGGTATTCCCCTTTAACAAGGTTGTCAAGTCGTGACTAACTGTGGTGGTGTTCATCTTACTAATCCAAGAGCCAGCATTGTCAAAGACAATTCTGTGATCATGTGGCCAGCATAACTGCACAGAACTCTGTTGCCTTCCCATCAAAGTGGTACCTGTTTATTTACTTGCACTTTTGAACTGCTAGGTTGGCAGAAGCTGGGACTAGTGATGGGAGCTCACTCCATCATGTGTCACTTGGACCTCAAACTGCCAACCTGCCAGTCTTGCAGACATCAGAGTCAGCATCTTAACTGCTGTGCCACTATATCATCTCTAGCGTGAGCTTTTTTCATCTCCACATGCTCATTATAATTGTTTTCAGAACATGAGAAGAGTGTTTCTGACAACACTGCAATATCTCCTGCAGTGTCTGGCTGCCTAGCCTTGGTTAGGATATGTAAGCAGAGAGACAAATTACATAGCACATATCTATTTAAATATAGGTATGTCAATTAGTTCCCATTTGAAGAACATTAGTAGGCAAAACCTAGCATTCTCTACCAAGTGTAAGACATGATAGTTCTCAGCCGTGGCTTTAGCATTACATTACTTACCAAGGATCCCTCGTGGTGCAGTGGTTAAAATGCTGGTACTGCAGCCACTCACTAAGAAACCACGAGATTGTGAGTGAGTTCAGTCCCAGCCAAGGACTCAGGGTCAGCCTGGCATCCTTCAGAGGTCGCTAAAATGAGTACTCAGCTTGTCTGAGCAATTAGTTTACAGTTGTAAACTGCTTAGAGACTATTTTGTGAGGTATGAAGTGGTATATAAATGAAGCTGCTATTGCTATTGCATTATTACAACTTGCAAGGTAAGGAAACATTGACATATTTTGCCACAGCTGCACCTTACCAGCAGCCAGTACTGCAATTTTTCGCAATATACTAGGTGACAGGAAAGGCCATTAGTGCTTCATCTGGCCCAGTCAAACATCAGCTTGTTTCCATTGTCCAAATAAAGACCTGGCTTTTTCATACTCTCTATGCCTTCATACTGCCAGCTCTGATAAAGAGGAACACAAATTTCACATTTGGAATGACATCTTTAAATTTGTAATCATCCAAAATGGAGTAGTCATAGAGGTATCAGAACTACTGTACACATGACAGGTGGTGTTATATTTTCTCCACACCGAAAATCTTGGAGTAGCAACAAACAAAAAGAGAATATAAATAATGCTAGCACAAGAATTCATCTAACAATTAAAAAAAACAATTGGTTGGCGCTATATAAATAAATGATAATAATTTTTAAAAACTTGGTTGGAAAGATGTGAATGCTTCCATTTTTAAATTCATTTACAATAAAACTGGTGCATTGTCTTGAAAATAGGAAGTGATGCAGGGGGAGGGGGAATCTGACTTGTGTCAGTTTCATACACAATAGCTACATAGAGAAATGTACTGTGGTTCAAACTTAGTATTACCAAAAATATCAAAGTGAGGTCAGAAAGCTTGGTATTTATACTATGTTGTTTTATGTTCCATATTTAATATTTTTGATTTTATGTTTATACCTTTTCTTTATTAGCTTGAATTGTTTTTTCTTGGATGTTGGCAATATTTATATGTATATTTGTAATTATTTTTAGTCATGCAAAATATTAAAAATATGAAATGGAGATGTCAGAAAGCATAATCTATCAATGTTTTATGAAAAATTGTTAAGAAAGGCATCTGCACTAGACCTGCAAAATCTGATTTGCTTGGGAAATTGGAACGGAGATGCTGATCCTAATAAAGATAAATGTTCCAGTAAAATTATGGAGGAAGATCAATTACTTAGAACTTTTCAAAAATATACAGAGTACTTTGGATTAATAGACAGTTGGATATATTTATAGCCAAACTATGTTTTTTTGCAGGGAGAGGACAGAGTTACAAGTTTGATAGATGAAGGAAATGCTGTGGATGAAGCATATCTTTATTTTCAGTAAAGCCTTCAACAAAGTCCCCCACAATATTACTGCAACTCACAAAGAAGCTAGTAAAAGGTGGCTTAGACAAGGCTAGGTGGATTTGTAATTGGTTGGGTGCCTGAATCCAAAGGGTGCTCAGCAATGGCTCTGCTTCATCTTGGAGAGTAGTGACAAGGGTTCTATCATGGTCCCAGTGCTATTCAATATCTTTATCAGTGACTTGGATGAAGGAATAGAGGGCATGCTTATCAAATTTGTAGATGACACCAAATAAGGAGGAGTAGCTAATATCCCAGAAAAGATCAAAATTCAAAATGACCTTAATAAATCAGAAAGCTAACAAAATGAATTTCAACAGGGAGAAATATAAGATACTGCAATTAGGCAAAACAACAACAACAACATGATGGCCTGTTACAGACTGCCAAAATAAAGCTGCTTCGGGTCTCTTTGAAGGTATGCTATTTAAATGATGCATGGGTCCTAAGAGTCCGGAGGTTGCACCAAAGCCACACTCCATTCCTAAGCACTGGAGTGCAGCTTTGGGGCAGCTTCCGGATTCTTAGGATGCATGCATCATTTAAACAGCATACCTCCAAAGAGACCCGAAGCAGCTTTATTTTGGCAGTCTGTAACAGGCCGATAATACATAGATATAGGATGAGGGATATATGGCTTGACTACATGTGAAAGGGATCTAGGAGTCCTAGTAGATCAAAAGTTGAACATGAGTCAACAGTGTGATGCAGTATCTTAAAAAGCCAGTGTTGTTCTAGACACTATCAATAGAGTATAATTTATAGATTGAAGGATGTAGATCACCCTATTCTGCTTTGGTCAGGCCTCACCTGGAATACTCTGTCCAGTTCTGGGCAACATAATTCAAAAAGGAAGTTGAGAAGTTATAAAGAGAAAGACGAGCATACTGGTGAAACCATGCCCGATAAGAGACTTAGGGAGATGGATATGTTTAATAATAATAATAATAATAATAATAATAATAATTTTGATTTATATTTCCTGCCTCTCCCTGCAAATCGAGGTGGGATTACAGCAATAAAAACAACAATTACAAGATTAAAACTACAATATCATATAAAATACACTCAATGAAACAGTGTACCATTACCAATACAATGTACTGACTAAATCATTATTTAAAATACATATCATTACAAATAGAGGTGGAATATTTCTAACTCTCTTATAACAGATTGGCTAGGCCTGCCAGTAGAGATCCATTTTAGTTGCCTTCTTAAAGGCATCTAAGGTAGTAATAAGATGGATCTCCTCCGGCAAGTCGTTCCACAGTTTGGGGGCTATGGCAGTAAATGTTCTGTGGGAAGTTGTTATTAACCTGGTCTTAGCTTATTCCAATAGTTGCTTCCTGGGGAAGTGAAAGTTTAGCCTGGGGAAGAGAAAGTTAAGAGGTGATATGATAGCCCTATTAAATATCTGAAGGGATGTCATATTTAAGATGAAGTAAGTTTGTTTTCTGCTGCTCCAGAGCAATAGATTCAAACTACAGGGAGAGAGATTCCACTTCAACAGTAGGAAGACCATCCTGACAATAAGATCTGTTCGACAGTGGAATACACTCCCTCAGAGTGTGGTGGAGTCTCCTTCTTTGGAGGTTTTTAAACAGAGACAATCTCTCAGGGGTGTTTTGATTGTAATTTCCTGCATGGCAGTGAGATGGACTGAATGGCTTTTGAGATATCTTTCAACTCTATGATTCTATGATTCGGTGCTATTTGTATCATCCATGAGGTCAGCAAATACATGAGATTATAAAATACTGAAAAATCCCAAAAGTACATATGTAGGATATATTTTATTTTGGTCCCCTTGGTTATTGCCTTTAATCTGGATGTGTTTATTTGCAGTAGTTTTCAAGGATTGTCTTTCCAGGAAGATAATATATATTCTGTTCACATACTGTCTATTCATCCGTATTGCTGATGAATTATTTGCAGACATGTTGCAGCAATTTAAAGTACAAACCTTGGCATGTATGGTGGTTGCAGTCTTCTGCACTTTACTTTTCAACTAAATTTACTTTTACCCCTATGAATGCTAACTGAAGCTCAATCCTAACAGATCTCCACACTTGATTTTAAAAAAAAAAGACTCGAGAAATGTATTTTAAGCCTATTTTGATATAATCGTTTCTTTTTGTGTTCATTTCTAAGGGTGAGGAGACAAATTTGCACAGTCATTTCCATTTTGAGTTGCCAAGTGAGCTAAGATGCTAAAAAAAAGGTAGCAAGTTCCCAGCATTGCAATTGCTGGCTGTGACATTCAGAATGAGTGAAAACTTCATAAATAGCTGTTCCTTCTTTCTACAGCCATCAAGATGCACTTGAGCTTCTTAGTGAGGGTGTTTGTCAATGGAAGGAAAAAGGGGTGCTAGCAAGAGTCAAGAGGGCCATGAACAGAGAAGATTTCAAAGCATTACACAGCACAGGACCAAAAACAATGAAATACAGAGAAACCTGATCAAACCCCCTCCCCTCCAATATACAGAATTAGTTGGCAATTTGATAGCATTGAATCAACTGGTCAACAAACAAAAGAGGATTAAAAGAAGCATGAAATGGCAGGACACGATTGGTGAAAGAAGGACTGGGCCGTGTGTCAGCCAAAAGTTAGGAAATGTAAAAGTAGCTGTCTTAGAGAGAAAGATGTGGCATTCAGAGAAAAGGGTATTTTGATTCAAGTTGTTTACTGTTTCTCCCTTACATAGGAATCTGAATCCTATTAAGGCTAAACCCTTATCTCTAAGTGCACCTTTGGCAGATTATATACACTCTTGTCTCCTAATGGTTCCTCCTCCTTTTTTTAGCCACTTTTCAGGCAGGCCCCCACCTTTTTACCAGGCTTTCTCCAACTGGCTGCTCTGAACATTCAAATCTGCCCATGCTTCTCCACAGGGCCATTGTTTGGTTTTCCATATCTGTTGACAGATATTACTTAGCACTAGACTGCAGCAACCCTATTGGTATGCCATCTGTTCCTGGTGATTTATTTCTCCCAAGTGCTCTGGGTGCAGCTTCCACTTCAATTCCTAAAATTAGGGGTTCATATTGTTCTTCCTCAAATTAATCTGTCATCCTTTCATCTTTTTTATATAGTTTTTCCATGTACTGTTTCCATTATTATTTCTACTTGGTTATGTAACATGTTCTCCTGGAGTTGTATAGCATCACCACTCTTGGTTTAAATTTTCCTTTCAGTTCTTGAACCTCATGGAAGAGGTTCTCTTTTTTCTTTCTTTTTCTCTTTTTTTTGTCACTTTCTATTTCTCTGTATTGATTATTATAGAAGCTCTACTGGTCCCTACATGCATGTCATTCAGGTGTTGCAATCAGGAATCTGACTATTTTTCTGTCACCATTAAGTTTTGCTTCTGTCATCCAGTGAGGCTACTCTTTCTTTCTGTCTACAGATAGTGTCATTTTGCATTACGCCCTGACAATATCCCCAGCTTCAGCCCAGAGTTCTTCTGGCTGCCAGTCAATTAGGCTTAATAGAGCAAATCTATTTGCACTATTTAAATTATTTGCACTGTTTAGTACAACAACAACAACAATAACAACAATGGCAACAAGAACAACAACATTTATTTATAATGCCCTTTCCACCAAAAGGTAGAACACCAGAGACAAAAGACAAAACAATAAAATAAATACAATGACATACTAAAATTCCTCGCCCCATGCCACCAGTTCCTACTAAAGTAGGAATGTTTGAATTAGATAAAATTACATACGTTTAGAGGATTTCGTTTACAAAAAGGACAGTACATGAATGTGGAGAAAGTATTATTTAAAAGCCACTTCTGAGATCTAGCAGTACAGTTGTTTCTCTGTACTCATGAGGGTTAAAGACAAAGAGCCCTTGCAAATGTGAAAATTTTGCAAAAAAAACAAAAACAAAACAAAACCTCCCCGCAGTTATACAGTGGCAGGGAGGAGTTAGAGAGGAGCATTGTGCTTGCCTCTCTTCCCTCCTCCAGTGCCCCAGAGAGCGTGCCTGAGCTCTCTGAGGCATCATAAGGAAGCCAGGGGACTCACACGCACTACTCTCACCCCTCCTCTGATGCCTTAGACAGCTCAAGTAAGCTCTCTGAAGCATTGAGGAAGGGAGAGAGAAGTGCACGTGAGATTCCCCCACCTCCCTTCCAATGCTTCAGAGAGCTTGTCTCAGCTGTCTAAAGCATCAGAAGGAAGGCAGAGGACTAGCTGTCCTTTCTCTGTCTGATGCTGCCCTGGAAAGCCTTGGGAGAAGCCTCTCTCAAACCCTTCCAAGGTGTCATGGGCTCGGGGGAAGGGAGTCCTCACTTCTTCCAGACCCTGCTGCCCTGAAAAGACTTTGGAGAAGCCTCCCTCAAGCCCTTCCAAGACAACAGGGGCTTGAGGAAGGGAGTGTTCCCTTCCTTTGGCCCCTGTTGCCCTGGAAAGCCAAGAAAGAAAGAAAGAAAGAAAGAACTTACCTCTCTTTCCTCTTGCTGTCACCCTGTAACCAGCTCAGCTGAGCTAGTTACAGAGCGGCAGAGAGGGGATGGAGAGGAGGGGGAGTGCATGTGCACATGGCGACCTTAACCTCATGAATGATCAATACTGCGAGTGCCAAAGCTGCAAATACAGAGGGACGACTGTAGATGTAATCTATTAAAGATTTCTCAAACCTGCAGCTTTTTCACTGCATCAATGAAGCTCACAAATCTAAGCTCATTTCCACCATTAGATGTACCTCTAGACTATGCAACAAAAATAGCAAGGAAAGCTGTGTTGTATCTGTTTAAGTGGAAGAATGTGAGAATGTGCTACCTCATCAAGCGCCTTCCACTTGGTGTTCATAGCATGCCACCTACTCATAAAGGTTAATGAATGAAACTGCTGATGAGTCTACCTATTGGCTTTAATTGGCCAGCTTTGGCCAACAAAGAAACTTTATGTAGTGTTTTTTCACACCATAAGCTGCACAGCCAATTCAGCAGAAGGCAACCCAGCAGTAGCAGGGACTTGGTTGAATAGCACAGTAAGAGACCCATTGAAAGTGCCCTTTGCTATTGAGAACATATGCCCTTTCCTGTAGGTGGATCCATAACAGTCACTTCTGGGGCACACTGAAGATTCAATGAGTCTCAAGACAGCACCAAGGAAGACTTTTGAAATAGCCCTCTTTTAATGAGTTCACATAGAGCAGATGCAGTTTTCAAAGCCTGAAGTAAAAGGATGGCCTCTCACTGCCAGAGGTACTTCCTCTGAAGAGTCAGTGCAAGGGAAGCTGAGAGGTTCAAGTGTGTTGCTAGTTCCCAGGCACTGAGAAATAGATGCCATAGATCTGTTGGTAGTGTTGTTCTCTTCATGCATCATCTTGGTTTCTTCACACACACACAAATCATTTAGTGGAGGGAATATGTTGAAATCTGCAAAAGTACAGGGGAAATGACTTGAGTTTTCTACATAATTCAAAAAGTTGAGGGCTTGCATCATAATTGGAAAAGAGGGGGAGGAACATTAATTTGAAGGCAATACCCTAATTCTGCCTTCACTGCCATTACTTTCACAGAATTCAAGATAAATATCCTGTTGCAAGCAAGTTCCAAAACATTAGGCTGCTCATCATACAGACCACTACATTATATGAAAATGTTGTACCAGGGTCTTTGTTTCTCTTTTCCTCTTTATCATTTCAGCTTACACTCACACCCTTCCCTTCTACTGAAACTGCAAGTAAAGGATTGTTTTTGTTTAAAATTTGAATATATTTTCTGCAATTGTGCTCATGCACCTGGATGCATGTTCAAACATTTTTAAAGATAGAATGACAGTATCATGTAAATGAGGTAGATGCATAATATAAGAACTTGGTATATGTTTTTCTCTCACAGGTTGGCCAGTAAGAGTGGTGAAGGAGGTGTGTGCCATTTGGACAAACCACATCAATTTCATGCCTCTTTAAAGTAATATTTGATTTTGCTCAAGGAGGTTCATAAAGCAAAATATAAACTGTGGGTTCTTGGCATGTAAAGTAAAAGATACCCCTTTTCAGTGAAAACCAGCAGAATAGCATGCCGGATGCTGCTGCTGCTAATAGATCCTCCCTCCAAAGTGTGTGATGCTGTTGTTTGGGGACATTTACAAATGGACACCAATGGGCCAAACACATTGGTTGGATTTCTGAGTTTTGTTTTCAATGGCATTGGGTGTAGTTTTTTTGTTTTGTTTTTTTAATTCAAGTTAATGTAGTATGAATTAGTGAATGTGAATCATATACAGTGTGAGAACACTGAGTGATCTACCACATGGTAGAGCTTTGATGCAAAAGGACTGAAAGTAGAGATGTGTAACTATGGCATGCTGGGGATAGGTTTCACCCATATACACACCTCCATATACCCTTCCTGGAGTGCACAAATTGAAAATGATGACCATAAGTCTCTCCTAGTGATACTCCCTCTTTCCAATAAGACCTTTTTCTTTTTCATCCAGTTGGCTGTTTTTCTGACATTTGACGAAATTTGTAGACCCCAACAAATCACCATATATAGGGGGGAGGGGTGAGAGAGAAAGAGAGAGAGAGAGATAGTTCTCAATGTTTGCTCCCAGGTGGTGGAATTCCCTCTCCCATGGGAGGCTCACTTGACTCCCTGTCTATCTCTTTCCACTGGCAGGCCTTAGCATTTCAATTAATATGGGTAGAAGGTTCTTTTAAATTGGATATATTATGTTTTTATCTTTTTATGATATTTTAATGTATTTTTACTGTCTATTTTTTGTTATTTTTAATGAGACCATTTACTTCAATTTTTAAACTTTGTATCAAGTAAGTTTTTAGTGTACTTGACTTGATGTGAGCTGTTTTGGGTCCCATCCCAGTAGAATTTCAGACAGAGGATTCTGATGAAACAGTTTTCAACCACATGAAGTACTTTATGTGAATTGAACATGAGTAGAATTATGGTTAAGCTCTTACTACTCTGTGCAGCAAGAATGGGTAATGATGTGGTTGGGGGAAGGTGTACATGAGATTGTTAAGAATGGAGCAAACATACATGGCCCATCTCTCGCTCCATGTACGCATGCCTATCAAATTCATTCTCTTCAGATTTATGCAGACTACAATTGTACTAGCTTGATGATTGTACTCAAAAGTCTTTCAAACTGCTCAGTTGTATTTTAATTCTTCCAATGTGGGTCATTTCATACATCTTATATTAGTTAAAATTATGGAAGTATTTATAAATCCAGAGCTTACATACTCATATCTCTCTCTCTCTCTCTCTCTCTCTCTCTCTTTTTTTTTTTTTTTTAAAGAATCCTTGTTTCTTTAAAAACAGAGACAAGGTTATTTAACGACTGCAAAGCTGGAGTAGAAAAGATAGGTCGTGTATTCTAGCGAGGCTTTGATGAGGTGTTAATGAAATACCATACCAAGAACGAAAATAAAAAGTTAAGCTCCCTTGTGTCTGCTTCTGCTGCTAGAGCAGGTGCCATATTCTTATTGGTTTAATACCTGACATCAAAGCAGTATTGAGAATCTCTCTAGAGAGTAACACTTCCTCATGAGCTGATATGTTTAATAAGGCGTAACTAATTTCCTTCATGCTTTTCGATAATAGCAAACATGTCTTCCCTAGTTAAATATAAGGTACTTAGCATTCTAGGCCAGCTTCCATTGGAGCCTAGGTGTTATGCAATTTCCTTTCATTGCTCTCCCACATACAATTAGGATGCCATAGCTTTTGCCCACAGGTTGGCAATATCCTCCACCAGGAACAAAGCTGTTAGTGTTGTCAGTGGCTACAATACTTCTATTTAAGCCAAGTTGCTTTGCTGGGTCATGGGAAAGGGATGAAAGGGAGGGGGGGGGTTGCTTGACATCAAATTCTAAGTGAAATATGGCTGACCTCCCTTTTGCACATTGGTAAGCAAGAATATATTTGACCCATGCCACAACAACAATGAATGAATGCCAACTTTACTGGCACACACTTTAAAGCTTGTAGGTTGGAATCCTGTTCACAGAGTAGACATGTCTAGGATTCCTTTGCTAATTACCTAGGGAATCCTGCACCTGATACATTAGGTTTCCTGGAATGGGTCACCATGCTGGTTGAGCTCAGCCCCTGCAATTATTGCTGTTTTTACCTCAGGCGTAAGGACGAGGGCCTTCGCTGAAACTGCTTTAAGAACTTAAAACCATATTCCCAGTGTTTCTGAAACATAACAGGATTGTAAATCATGGCCTGTTACAGACAGCCAAAATAAAGCTGCTTCGAGTCACTTTGGAAGTATGGTATTTCAATGATGCATGAGTCCTAAGAGTCTGAAAGCTTCACCAAAGCTGCACTCCAGTCCTTAGGACTGGAGCGTGGCTTTGGTGCGGCCTTTGCACTCTTAGGACGCATGTATCATTTAAATACCATACCTCCAAAGTGATTCGAAGCAGCTTTATTTTGGCTGTCTGTAACAGGCCCATGTCACTGTCCAAATACTGTTAGATTGCAATTTCCAGGAGCCTTGGCCAACATAGCCAATAGTGAGGAACACAGGAAATTGCAGTGCTGCACTCCTGCTTTATAGTCTTTCAGGTGTGTTGTAAAGCCTAATAAAGGTTTTTGATATCCATAAGCTGCAAATGTTGTCCCCATCCTCAAAAAGGGTTAAAGGGATTCAAAGAACTACCAACCAGTCAGTTTGACAGCAGTACCAAGAAAGGTTCTAGAACTAACATTCAGTCTGTGAACACTTATGAAAGAATAGTATGATTACTAGGAGCCAGCATGGGTTTCTCAAAAATAAGTACTGCCAAATTAATCTCATTGCCTTTTTTTCTTGATAGAGTTATAAGCTGTGTTGATCAGTGCTGTGGATATAGTATATTTTGATTTCAGTAAGGTTTTTCTGATGGTTTTCTTGCAAGCAAACTGGTGAACTGTGGACTAGAAAGTGCTACGTGCTACAGTCAGATAGATCTGTGAATGGTAGGCAAACCAAACCCAGAATGCTTTCACAATAGTTGCTCTTCATCCTGGAGAAAAATGAATAAGGGATGCATGGTGGTTCTGTCCTGGGTCCAGTGTTGTTTAACATTATAATAAATGGTTATGGAGAGACTTGTTCAGTTATTTTCTCACCACCATCTGGACTAGCTAGCTGAAGCAGGAATGCTCAAACAAGAACTTCTATCAAGGGACAAGTAGGAAAAGTGGAGTCCATGGTCCTGTTGTGATCAGGCAAAGAAGTGGCATTACACTGTTACACTGTGCATGCTGAAATAATTTTAAATAGGTGTTCCTAAAGTGAATGAGGTGCACAAATCAGTCATAGAATCACAGAATCCTAGAGCTGGAAGAAACCACAAATGCCATCTATTCCAATCCTATTCTGCCATGCAGAAAGATACAATCAAAACAGTAGTCATTGCTGTTTATTTCTATAGCACTGTAAATTTGCACAGCTCTGTACATGATGAATATCCAAGTACACATAAAAACAAATAAGAACCTGGCAGTGGCATACAATCTAAAAGTAAACAGGAATCATAAAATTAAAACATATCTTAAAATACATCTAGACAGTAAACAAATAAGCACATTAAACTACTGCATCAGATTATAGATTGGAACGCTTCCCTAAACTGAACAAAAATGTCTTTAATTCTTTCTTGAAGTAGGCTAAGGAAATGGTAGATGGCCATCTAGCCTTGGTTTAAAACCTCCAAATAAGGAGACTCCACCACTCTCCAAGGTGTCTTGTTTCACTGTCGAAAGCTCTTACCCTCAGGAAGTTCCTCCTGATGTTTAGGTGGAATCTCTTTTCCTCTAGCTTGCATCCACTCTTTCGTGTCCTAGTCTCTGGAACGGCATTTTGCTCCATCCTCATTATGACGTCCCTTCAAATATTTAAACATATATGTCATGTCACCTCTTAATTTTCTCTTCTCCAGGCTCCCTAAGCCACTCCTCATAGGGCATGGTTTCCAGATCTTTATCCATTTCAGTCACCCTTCTCTGGACATGCTCCTTCTTAAATTGTGGTGCCCAGAACTGGACACAATATTCCAGATGAGATCTGCAGAATAGAATGGTAGTATTACTTCCTCAGTCTAGATACTATAGTCCTATTGATGAAGCCTAGAATTGCATTGGCTTTCTTAGCTGCTACATCATATTTCTGGGTCAAGTTCAGCCTGTGGTCCACTAAGACTCCTGGATCCTTTTCACAGGTACTGCCTTCAAGCAGATGTCACTCATCCTATATCTGTGTGTTTCATTTTTACTGCCCAAGTGTGCTATCTTACATTGAATATTGTTGATAATCATTTTGTTATTTTGGGACCAGATTTCTAATCTGTTAAAGTCATTTTGAATTTTATCTTGTCTTCTGGGGTACTAGTAACCCCTCCTAATTTAGTGTAATCTGCAATTTTTTAAAGCATGCCCTCTATTCCATCATCCAAGTCATTGATAAAGATGTAGAATAGCACTGGGCCTAGGACGGAACCCTGTGACACCCTATTAGTCACTTCTTTCTAGGATGAAGAGGAGTAATGGTGTCATTAGTGGGTGTGGGGGGTATGGACCAAACTGGGTGACACCTTAGAAGAGGTATGGCACCTAGTTGGGCCCTCTTCTCACTGTGTTCCTTCGGACTTCACCATGACAATAAAGGAGAAGCCTGAGTATACTTCTCTCAACTTTTCTTCACAAGGAGACCTCTAGTACCACAGCAATAGAGAGGGCTAAGTCCATCTGTCCTCACTTTGCCACAGTGGTGGGGGCCTCCTCATGAGAAGACTTTCAATGCCATGACAAAGGAGAGGGTAAAGTGCAACCTTTTAGCCACCTCTGCCCCCACCCCTGCAGCCCCCTCTTCAGACCAGGTGACACCAGAGATGGAAATGCCACTGAAGAGGAGCGATTGTTGAGTAATTACAAATCCATCCAACAGTCACATTATCTTGCCCACATTTTACTAGCTTTTTTGCAAAGATATCATGGGGGGAACATTGCCAGATGCCTTACTGAAATCAAGGTATGTTATATCCACAGCATTCCCACAGCACAGACTGAAGTCTTCAGCCATGAAATCTGGCAGCACACTCCCAAATCTTATTCTCTCTGATACCAAAGCTTCTTTCTGGAGAATGAACTGTTGGTATGATCTCTATTCTGCAGCACCACACCTGCAGATGGTCAGAGAATATAATGCAGCGTTTTAGCCCAGTAAGCTAGGGAAGCCAAGAAAGTTAGCTCTTGGTTTATAGATCTCCTAACCTAAACCTGCCTTCTCAAATCTACGCAAAAGTTGCTGTTCTGTTATACCATGGCAGTTCTGCCTAAAGATAAGAGATTTCTGAAGAAGAAAAGCAGCAAAGTACACACACACATATTTCTAGCCTCCTGTAATGTTTCCTTTGCTGAAATTAGTTCTATTAATCTTTCTTGAGACATAAACTTCCAACTCCATTTTTGTACAAAAACATGTTATGGTATAAATCAATATTCATTCCTAAGTTATAATAAAGTCTAAAAAAGACTTTATGATACAGCTATAAAGTCAGCCTGCATGTGTGTTTAGAAAGAAATATTTTTTATAGTATGGGAGAAAAATTCAGAAACAAAGGAAACACTATCTGCTCCAAATAATTGTTTGTAGCTTTGGTTGTTATCGCCCTGGAATAATATACATGAAACAGCAGTAAACACGTTGATGAAATGGTAGTTGAGGCAATGGAGCATAAAATTAATATGTATCAAAAAGGGGGATGGTGATCATCAGAAAATAGTGTGTTCCATAAAGTTTGTGTGTGCAATTCAAACAAATATGTTCAGGAATTTGTGGGTCAAACAACCATGTCAGCCCTTTTGTTGCTAAACTTTGATCAGTCTAATAGCAATTTGGGCTAAGGAGGCAGGGTGGTTTTTTGTTTGTTTGTTTGTTTGTTTGGGTTTTAAGGTTTTAATGCTCACTTTCCTGCAAATAAGTTCAAATGAACTGAATAGTGTTTACTTCTGTGTTATAGCTGGGAA
>NC_056524.1:80533396-80538268 GCF_019175285.1 Sceloporus undulatus | reverse complement strand
AATAATAATAATAATAATAATAATAATAATAATAATAATAATAATAATAATTTACTTATACCCTGCTCTTCAGCCAAGGCTATCAGAGCAGATTACAAATTGTTAATTAGACATTTCCCTGCCCTCAGGCTTACAATCTAAAGAGACAAGACACAAAAGGAGAAGGGAATGGCAGTGGGGAAGGGGAAAAGTCCAGCAGATCTTCTCTCTCTCTGATGCCTGGACCAGGGCAGATGGACTGGAGGGAGGACCCCCCTTCTTCTTACTCTGATTAGGACTGATTAGGGAAGGCATTGGCCTACCTTCTCTTCTCCTCAGAGGCCAGGATGGTGTCAGATGCCTTGTGTGGAGGTTCAATACCTTTAGGAAGTCTTGGAGAGCATTACAGGCACACATTCATTATACTAATGGTGCAATATTAATTTTGCTTCAAAATTCATGTAAATTAGCCTTCTAGATTTTGACCTAAAGTTGTACTAAGACAGTCAGGTTAAGAAAATTATAGAAAGCTCTCTGTTGAGACTGGTTTCCATTCAAACAGAATTGTAATAATTCCTGGGAAACAGGATATTTGAGTGATCTCCTCTTTAAAAAAAAACAATTCTTTTAATCTGACTAGTCCATTTTAGCACAATTTTGGACAAAATTTAAAAGGTTAACTTGTACAGATTTTGAAGCAATGGTGTATCTGTACCATGAATGCAATGAATAAAGCACTTCCACACTTAATTGCTATTGCAGACAGGTAGGTTGTATTTATTTAAAATGATAGATCTCTTTAGTTAAGGGAAAAAAAGAAAGAAGTAGGGACATGAGAGACTGTGTAAAATTATGTATGGTGTAAAGAACATGAAAAGAGACATTTCTTCCATCTCTCAAAATACCATTGCTGTGAATTAAATAGTAGGAAAGGGCTTCTTGGCCTCATGACTATGGCTGCATCTACACTGCAGAATTAATGCACTTTGATGCTATTTTAACTGTCACAGCTCCATCATACTCAATCCTTGGATTTGTAGTTTTGCAAGATATTTAGCCTTCTCTGTCAGAGAAATCTGAAGCCACTGTTAGCATATCCTAAAGATGGCATCTCTCCTCTGAATGCCTGTCTTGGGGCGGTAATGGAGTGGATGAGGGAAAACCGACTCAGGCTGAATCCAGGTAAGACGGAGGTACTTGCTATAGGAACCCCGAATCCAGGAATGGAGTTGTGTCAGCCAGTTCTGGATGGGGTCACACTTCCCCTGAAGGATTCTGTTCGCAGCTTGGGAGTGCTTCTTGACTCATCACTCCAACTGACAGCTCAGGTGGATGCAACAGTCAAGAGCGCCTGCTATCACCTTCGTCTGATACGCCAACTGCGCCCCTTCCTGGAGCCGAGGGACCTGGAAACAGTAGTACATGCACTGATAACCTCTTGATTGGACTTCTGTAATGCGCTGTACTTGGGGCTACCCTTGTGCCAAGTTTGGAAACTTCAGCTGGTACAAAATATGGCAGCCAGATTGATCACGGGAACTTCTAGGAATGACCATATAACACCGGTCTTGAAGTCCCTGCACTGGCTGCCTATTAGTTTCCGGGCAAAGTACAAGGTGTTGGTGATTACCTTTAAAGCCCTACATGGCTTGGGCCCAGAGTACTTGAGGGAATGCCTTCTTCCCTATTGTCTGTCCCGCACATTAAGGTCCTCTGGAAGAAATCTACTACAGCCAAAAAAAATCTACGCTAACATCTGTCTCCCAGAGGGCCTTCTCTACTACTGCTCCTAAACTATGGAACGACCTGCCGGAGGAGATCCGTCACATTTCCACTCTGGCAGCTTTCAAGAAAGCACTCAAGACAGATCTCTTCCGGCAGACCTTTCCAACTTAGTTACCCTCCCCAGATAAAGAGATATTTCCCCCTAATTTGTCTATTTCCCCCCACTAATGTTTCTGCCTATTTTCTGTTTCTTCAATGTTTCTAATGTTTTTAATGTTTTAAATGTTTTAATATTATTACTGTTTAATTCTGTTTTAGTACTGGGAATGGGGGGGGGGTAGGTCGAGGGTTTTTTAACTCTATTGTAATTTGTTGTATTTTATTGCTGTAACCCGCCCAGATTCTTTGTGATTAGGTGGGCTAGAAATAAATCTATTATTATTATTATTATTATTATTATTATTATTATTATTATTATTACACCCCTCCTGCTGGATATGTCATTTCATATCTAATATCTAGAGTTCAGCAAGTTTTGGGGTTGCAATGACCTGCAGAAACTATACGTTATACAGTCGGCCCTTGGTATACGCAGGGGATCCGTTCCGGACCCCCCACGTATACCAAAATCTGTGTATGCTCAAGTCCCATTGTCCCCAATGGCGGCGCACGTGCACGCGCGCCGCCATTGGGGACAACTTCCCTCCCTTCCCTCTCCTCCCCCCAATTCTTTCCTTCCCTCCCTCCCTCCCTCCTTACTTATGTTTTCCTCCCCGGTGCCGTGTCGCTGCTGCCGCCGCCGCCACCTCAACCGTAGCAGGGGGAAGGCCGGGTGGGGGTTTTGGAGGCAAAGAAGCCTCCAGCCTGCCACCCGGTCCTTCTGCAGCGGCGGCGGCAGCAGAGGACCGGTGGCAGAGGCCTCTTCGGCCTCCTCTCCGCCGCCAGCACCTCTGTACAAGGGCCGGGTGGTGGGCTGGAGGCCTCTTGGCCTCCAGTCCGCCACTCGGCCCCTGCATTGAGGTGAGGTGCTGGCGCGGCGTGGGAGAGTCGGATGAAGAGGCCCAGGTGCTCGTCCTCTCCATTTTCATTGCCAGGGAAAGTTTCGGTGCGCCTCTGCAGCCACCCGGCCTTTCCCCGGATGTTGTAGCGGCGGAGAGAGGCCTCTGGGGATGCTGGAGGACCAGCGGCCAGAGGTCCTCCTCTCTCCTACCCACTGCTGCGGGTGAAAGGCCGGGTGCTGCTCCTCGAGGCCCCAGAGCTGCACCCGGGCTTTCCTGGTTTAGCGGCAGGAGCGCCTCTGGTGTTGGATGACCAGCACCAGGCCTCCTCTCCTTCCACCGGCTGCCAGTGGATAAGCCGGTGCTGCCTCGAGGTGGAGCGCCCCGGCTTTCCCTGATTGTAGCGCGGAGAGGAGGCCTGGATCTGGAGGACCAGGGCCAGAGGCATCCTCTCTGCCGCCACCGCTGCGGGGGAAAGGGTGCGGGTGCTGCTCCTCGGCCTCCGGAGCAGCACCGCCTTTCCCCCGCTTGTGGCGAGAGTGAGGAGGAGGATGAGGACGAGGTGCCTGGGCTCTTCGGCCTCCTCTCCGCCGCGGCGCCACACCTCGAGGCAGGGGCCAAGTGGGCGGACTGGAGCAAGAGGCCTCCAGCCCCACCGCCCTTGCCAGAGGTGCTTGCGTCGGTGGCGAGCAAGGGGGCCGAAGAGGCCCTGCCGTCTGGCCTCCTCTGCTTGCGCCGCCCCACCACAGAACCGGGGGTGACAGGGCGAGGCTTCTTTTCCTCCAAAACCCCACCTGTGCTTTTCCCTGGCTAGGTGGAGGAGGGGCGGAGCGACTGGCACGGGGACAAAAAGTAAATAGAGGAAGGGAGGGAGGAAGGAAAAGTTGGGGGAAGAGAGGGGAGGAGGGAGTTGTCCCCAGGGGGGCGCGCGGTACATGTGCCACCAGTGGGGCAATTTGGATTTGGCCATCGCGTGCTCAATCCGCGCAGGGCAAATCAGTATAAGGAGGGCATCTGTACATGTGTAAGCAGTCGTGGCTGACTACAAATGTGGATTTCTAGATAAACTAATAAGGCTTAAGGGGTGTTGCTGATCCCTCCCCCGGCGCTCGTTTATTTCGCTAATGATGCAAAGGAATTATATCAAAAAGGTCAGTGGACATACCTTTACCCGTCCTGCCGGACAGTAAGGGATGGGTACATTAATAATGTAGTGTTATTCTGGAGCTAAAGGACAGTTCCAAAGCCTTTTTGTCATCCCCGGAGAAACAATAAGACGCTTTTGCTTGGGCAAATATAAAACAAAATAGTTTTACACTTAAGGTATGAAAAGGTGGTTAACCACGCAAGCTTAGCCATTTGTTCACGAGACCATGTTCTGGTCGTATACCAAGAATTTTTGTATATCACAGATTAGGTCTGATCCTCTACAACTGCCATCTCTGCATCATGGAGGGAGAGAAGGGGCTGCCCATGACATCGGGACTGCCTTAAGAGAACTGACCCTGCCGCTCCACGGAACAACTGGCATTCCATCATGGAGGGAAAGGAAGGAGGGGTTAACGAATCAGTAAGCCCCCTCTTAAGAGATGAGCCATCTCCAGGCACATGCCATCTCCCATATGGGGGGAGAAGGTAGCGGGTCAACGACATGGACGCCCTAGGACTGAGCCCTCCAACCATATAACAACTGCATCTCCCTTCTGAGGTAAGAAGGAGTGGGCCAACGACTTTACTGCTTAAGAGACTTTTGATCCCTCCGCCAGGGTAACAACTGCATCTTCCATCATTGGGGGAGAGAAGGGGCGGGCGCCAATGAGCATCAGGACCACCGTAGAAACGAGCCCATCTCCATGGGCAACAACTCCATCTCTCATCATATTATTATTATTTTTACCCTCCTTGCCGATTTCCAGCTTCGAGGTCTTGGAGAAATGATTACATTTGGACACATTGTAAAATGGATCTAGGGAGGGGGGCTCACTGGGTGAGATGGACAATGGTCGCCTGGTCGATGATCTACGTCGTGAGTCACAGGGGAAGGAGGTCCCTGTTGGTGTCTGGACATCCAGCGGCTTCGATACAATAGACCATGGTATCTCTGGTGCGCCCTGGCTGCTGTGTGTGCCCTTCGGTCTTGCCCTGCGCTCCCGTTGTTCGTTCCCCCTTT
>NC_056524.1:80531188-80533371 GCF_019175285.1 Sceloporus undulatus | reverse complement strand
GGGAGGGAAGTTGTCCCCAATGGCGGCGCGCGTACATGCGTGCCACCATTGGGGACAACTTCTGGATTTGCCATGCGCGTATGCTCAAATCCGCACATGGCAAATCCACGTATAAGGAGGGCCGACTGTACATGTGTAACAGTCGTGCTGACCTACAAATGTGGATTTCTAGATAAAACTAAGATAAAGGCTTAATGGGTTTGCTGATTACCTCCCCCCGGCAGCTCTTTTCATTTCTGCTTACAATGGATGCATCTGTGGCTGGCATCTTCAGAGAATGTTTGCCTGGAAAGGACTTGGGTATATATATATACTGTGTGACCTGGGAAGGCAGGTGCATATGTACTGTTCTGTTGCTAATGGCAGGCCTCAGGGTGTGAGGGTCTGCACAAGAGGATTAATGTCTGCTTAATAGTGCTCACTGTCTGCTGGGGGAGTTCTCATTTGCATTTGTTGAGTCTTTATCTTGCTATCTTTCAAGACTGGTAGCCAAACCTTGTTTACTTTAAGGGTTTCCTCTTTCTTGTTGAAATTGTCCAGTTGTTTGTGGATTTCAGTGGCTTCCCTGTGCATCATGACATGGTAGTGGTTGGCATGGTCCAGAATTTCAGTGTTTTCAAACAATATTTTATGCCCAGGATGATTTGTAACATGTTCTGCTACTGCTGATTTGTCTGGCTGGCCCAGTCTGCAGTGTTTCTTGTGTTCCTTGATTCTTGTTTGCACACTGCATTTGGTGGTCCCTATGTAGGCTTGTCTGCAGCTGCATGGTATGCGGTAGACTCCTGCAGCTGTGAGAGGGTCTCTCTGGTCCTTGGCGAAGGAAAGCATTTGCTGGATTTTCTTCATCGGTTTGTAAACCATTTGTAGGTTGTGCTTCCTCACCACTTTGCCTATTCTGTCTGTGACTCCTTTGATCTATAGTCTTATATATTGCCTTAAATTGTGTTAGTTCTCTCCAACAGTGTTAAGACAGGAACAAGTTGATTGTTAACAGCAAGCCAGAAACTGTCCAGACATCTCTGCGAAACAAATATGCAAAACACACTGAAAACCAAGCAACATCTACATTTCTTCAAACTCTCCTAAGATTATTATTGGGAGATTATTATATAAAATTGCAGTGACATCATGGTGTATTTCATAACTCTTTCACCCTGGAGAAGTGTTCCTGCACAGAGCAGAATTTGTATCAAGAAAATAGATACCAATTGTGACAGTTCTCGAAAGACAAACATCATCCATTCACTCTTTCTCCCCCTCTCTGTTGCAAGCATGCTTGAAATAAAAGCTTGAGCTCTTTGAGAAGTGAAAGGTCTGTAATAATTATAGTATTTAACTTCTGATGTAAAGTGTCTACTTTGAGCATGCAGCAAACAAAAGAGATAAGCTGTTCTTGTTGAGAATTCCTTTCTGAATACTAATTTTCACTTGAACTGATGCTAGAAAGGTGCCAGGCTATTAAAAAAAAATCTTTGAAAAGAATTAACTTGAAAATCCACCTTCAGATCAATTATTACTAAAGCTTCTGTGTGAAAAGAATATATATGTGGGAATCTAATGGTTGTCAATCAAACAGTTCTGTATATTGTAAGACACAAATAAACAGTGGTATTTTTTACTAAGATATCACAATCGGAGAATTAACAGCATCTAGTCATTTCACCTTTCTGTTTGACAATTTAGGAGTACTATCCAAAAACTTTTTACAAGAAAGCAGCTGGGCCTGATACATTGTATTCTTAAAAATAACATGTAAAATAATACAGATTGGTTATACTTTATCCAGAATTCCAAAATCCAAAATTGTCTGTATGGGTGGCTGAAATAGTGACACTTTTGCTTTCTGACAGTTCAGTGTACACAAACTTTGTTTCATGCATACAATTATTAAAATATGAAATATCAGATTACCCTCAGACTATGGTTACAAGATGTACACAAAACAGAAATGTATTTCATGTTTAGATGTAGGTCCCATCTCCAAGGGACATATCCCAAAATCCAAATCATCATCACAGGGACGTAACTGGGGGGGGGGGGGGGTCCATGGGGTCCGGACCCCCCTTCCATTAGATACAATGAATGGTGCATGCCGCTGCACTGCCACACCCAAGCTCCATTATAATGGTGGCACTTAGTCTGGACCCCCCCCCCTTCCCAAAATTCTGGCTACATCCCTG
>NC_056524.1:80506081-80531178 GCF_019175285.1 Sceloporus undulatus | reverse complement strand
ATCATCATCATCATCATCATCATCATCATCATCATCATCATCATCATCATCATCCAAAATCCAAAACATTTCTGTTCTCAAACATTTCTGACAAGGGAGACTCAACCTTACTCTTCTTTTAATCCTGTGGTGGCTTTATGCACAACTTGTTTTGTTAGCATTGTGTTTTTTAAATTATTTTATTAGTAGTATATTTTTTGTAGGTGCATATTTATGAGAACTCATGGGTGGATCCTTGTCGCATGAGGGGAAAATAAATAGTTGAAGAAAAACTGAGAAAGACTGCATTGATTTGAAGCAGCTGGTCTATATTACTACAGTTATAACAGTGCTGCTGAAGAAAACCTCAAGGTTAAAATGCATTTGGCATGCTAATAGTGATGTGGAAGTTGTGCATGTATTTTTAAGATATTGCCTTTTAGCACTGTAAATGACAGATTGGAGGCTATGCATAATGTTATCTACTACAGAATGGTGCCTCTTATTTATAAGCTGCTGAAGACATTGGCTGGCACCCTGCATGTGACATTTGCCAGCATAACATTGGTGTGGCTGCTGTTGTTTTTGTTGTTATTGAGGGAGAAAGCCATCACCTCTCTCACCCAAGGACTTTCATTCCTTGAGAACCCATTTCTTGCTGCTCCCCAAAAATGGCCATGGAGTCCTAGATGATGACATTGTCATCATGTATCTGCCATTGGGCCATAGACAGATGCTTCTGGGCTGCTGGCCCCTGTTCTGCTCTGGACACTGTATTTACTTTCTTATTTATATGCCACCTTTCTCCTGAAGAGAGACCCAAGGTGACTCACAGATAAAATTGGTGAAAAACTTACAGGGCCATGTTGGGAGGGGACAAAAAGAGACAGGTGGGCTTTGAGAAGGTGAGAGGGAGACAGTGTGTAATTTTCACTGTACATAACCCCAAACTCATAGAACAAAGGGCAAGATATAAATATAGCAATAAAATAAACAGTTATTCCTGGGTGGAACTTTGTGCCCAATTTCCCACTGTATCACAGCCATTGTAATATGATATTATGCTTACTCATGTCTTATTTTAAGCATGTCCCTAATCTTATATGATTTAAACACTTTTACCCTTTATGATTAAATCTATATTTTGTTTTCAATCTATTTTTCTGAGATTACTGTTGAAGAGAAGTCTACTTATGTATGGTGTAAAACACTAATTATATAAAAATGTGTAGGTTGTGAGGCACTAATAAAGACATTTTTCATTAAAATAGGACAGTTCAGAGAATTAACCATAACAAGTCATTTCACCATTCTGACTGGCCTTTCAGGATTATTCTCCACTACGTATTCTCATTCTTCTCTTTTGCATCAACATTTCTAGTTTTATGAAGAGGCATTGTTTAATGCACTGAAATTTTAGTACTGATTTTTTAAATCACTTGTGTTTAGCCTCAGGGGCCCTGCTTGGTCAAGAGGTGATGAAATAATTTCTTGAATAAGTAAATAAAATAAAATTAGGCATACCTATAACAATGTTTTCTTTGATACTGAGTACTGTGTTCTCAGGTGGTGTTCCTAGTCTTTTAAACATTTCAACAATTTGCCAAATGCAAGTAAATAATAATGGCAAGACAAGTTTCTCTTTTTGTCAGAGCGAACTTGATGTACTTGGCCACTCAATAGGGCACATAGTAATCAGTTCCTGCCAATAAAAAAAAATTTTTTGAGGGAATAGCAACTCTGATATATACAGCAAGATATTGGGCTCTCAAGTCCAAATGTGAAGAACATTCCAGAAGAAAATGATGCAAATCTTCTGTCTTTCTGCAGCCATATGGGCACTGTCAACTGGAGTTTAGTAAGCCATCATAACACCATTTAACCTCCATTAGGGACAAAGTATTTAATCTGCACTTAGTTAAAAGGGACTTAAAGTCATATGGGCAAGAAAAGGCTAAATAAGGGGGCAATTTTCTGGGATTAAATGGTGAAATTCTTATACAAAGTAACAGAATGACAATTGTCCACTAAGGCAGCATTTTCCTGGAAATCAATATCAGCTAAACGCTTTGCAATTTCTGGTTGGGCCCATTATAGCCTTTTGCAACCAAATAGTTTGTTGAAAATCCCAATTTGGATATAAGATAACAGGTTTTTGTATATATGTAGAGAATGTCCAGGTTAGGGATCTAAACAGACATGTCACAGTAAAAATAGGTGAGGCAGTGGATTGCTTATATTCCACATAGGTAATAAAGGCTTGAAAAAAAGAAACAGGTTGACTCATAGAGCTGTTTTCCTGTCTTTTCTTCTGTTAACCTCAGAAAAATCAAACAATGAAAATACAGTCAGCCCTCCATATCCATAGTTTTATTATCCACAGGCTCAAATATCAAGAGGTTGAATATGATTTAAAATTATATAAATTCCAACAAGTAAACCTTGATTTTGCCATTTTATATAAGAGTCACCATTTTACTATGCTACTGTATTTAATGGGACTTGAGCATCCATGGATTTTGGTATCCACAGGGAGGGGGGTATTAGATCAACTGGAAAAAAAAAGTAGGGTGTGCATATTCAAATAACAAATGTTTAAGTATGTGTGTTGCACGTGCACCTGGAAAGGGATATAAATAACTTCTTCCCACAGTAACATCCATGAGCATAAGCACATGCAGAACACAAATTATTATTATTATTATTATTATTATTATTATTATTATTATTATTATTAACCTTTATTTATAAAGCGCTGTAAATGTACACAGCGCTGTACATACAATCTTTTTAATTGGGCGGTTCCCTGCCCTCAGGCTTACAATCTAGAAAGACACGACACAGAGGGAGTGGTGGTGGGGAAGGGGCATCTCTAGTAGGATAATTCATATAAAATACATAGCAATACAGGAAATTATTCAATAAAACAGACAACAAAAGAACATCAAATAGCAAGTGACAATTATGCAATGCCACAAATGGAACAATGAGGCTTTCTGCATTGTCATTTGGGACGTCCAGAGGACGTCCCATTTTTAAAAAGGGGCATCTCTTTTAGACGCCCCTGGGCCTAGTACGGACTCTGTCCGTACAAGATGGCGCCGGCCCTTCTACATGGCCGGCGCCATCTTTGCGTATCGGACGCTGAGCGTCCGTACGCGTCGCGTCCTTTGTGACGTAGCGAGTGCGCCCGTTTTGGAGCTTCTTTTTCAGTCCGCAGGGGAGCCGCGCCGTGTGGAGGCTCCGGCTCCCCCGTGGACTAGCCGGCGGCGGCGGCAGACCGCCGCAAAGCAGCGGTCTGTACCCCGCCAATAATTCCAGTATAAGGCATTTTTCTTGATGGAGAAGAATAAACACATATAAAATCCAGAGATATAGTACACATACGGAAGAAACAACTGTTCTTTTACTGCTTTTGATAAGAGACTATAAAAGTCATATATTTTTTTAGTTAGAACTCTCTGAATCTCAGAGCCAGCATGTCCAGTGTGAGCATGTTACAGCTTCATATACTATGTTGTATATAATATGCTGGTGCCAAGGATACTGGTAAAAGAGCTGCCTCATGGCACCCTCCATCTGGGAACTACCAGGCAATCTGAAAATGAAGGGAGTTGTAGCTCAACACAATTTGGAGTCCCTCTATGAGGGAAGATGTTAGATTTTTGTGACCAAAATAGTGTTGTTTTTAATAGACTGTTCAACATTCTTGTTTCTATGTTGTTACCATACCACATAAAAACAGACAGATTTCTATCAAATTTTCACCCACATATCCTGCCTCATTTCTTCAGAATTTAGCTGCAATTCCCAAGGTAACTGTTGGGAAATCCTGTTCTTTTAATTAAAGGTACATTTGCAAGTAACACAGTGATCCAAAAGTTGCTCAAAATGAGTCCTGGTCAGCTTTATAAAAGAAAACTGCATATTTAATATTGTCTTTGGGAGACCAGGGTTCGAATTCCCTCTCTGTCATGGAAACCCTTGGGTGTCTCACTCTCAGCATCAGAGATAGGCAAGGGGGGGGGGGGAACCTGCTGGCTGGGGGATTATGAGAATCATAGTCTGAAAAAGTGCATTTTCAGAGCTCTGCCTAAGATGGATTACTCAATAAACACCGTCATATCACAACATACAACCATCAGCATCCCCTCTGTGCCACGTTTGATAATTAATCAGCAGTATGTAGAACTGATGCACATATTTGGTAAATATAGGGGGGACACAAATTCTACATGAGACTTCTATGATACTATTGTGACCTCTATCACAACTACCAAATGAGACAAAATGAAGGAATTTTCAAACCTCACACTAGTGTCCTGTTGTGTACAAGAGCATTAAAACACATATGACCTTGCACACAAAATAATGCAATGGCATGTGATGCACAATGTTCAGAGCATGCCAATATCCTGCAGTTCCATTGTCAAATCTTGATGGTCAAGAATGGAACCGTGTGACCATCGGAATATTCAGGAATGGTAACTCTCAGCAGCCTTAAACAGAATGGCCAGTGATGGGACATGCTGGATGTTTTAGTCCAAAAAATGTATGAGTGTATGTTGGACTGGATTAATGGAGCTGTCTAGCTTTTTAAAAAAGTTGGTTTACAAGAAGAAATTGAAAAAGTATACATAATTATATATGGAGAAAGGGGAGGAGATTAAACTTTTCTCCCCCTAAATGGCAGGGGGACTCACAGCTTAGTATTTTACTCCCTTAAACCAGTGAAGTATTTGGAAGAAAGGGGCTTTAAAGTTTAAACCAAACACATCTTGTCAGCAGCACCCCAGGTGTTAAGTGCTATATCAAGCCTGTCTGAATGGTTGCTGCCTGCTAAGTGGCACCGTTTCAGTAGATTACAACACTACACTCTTATAATGCTGCTATTCCACTTTTACTGCTCTGGCTGCCTCCTGTTTGAGGCAGAAAGAGCAGTAAAAGTGGAATAGCAGCACTATAAGAGTATAGTGCGGTAATCTATTTAGTACAGTACGTAAGTAATAAAAATTGGATTTGAATTTGAATTCTTGTCCCATCATTTAATTTGAAAATGACCATATGTGAAAATTAATAAGAAGCTTGCATATTTCTCAGCTCATAAAGAGAAATGTAAAGTGATCAAGAGAGGATTACTTCTCACAGATGGCCATCCAGCCTTGGTTTAAAAACCTCCAAAGAGGTTTGCATATTCAAATGCACAACCTGATAATAACAATACCACCCTGTTATTTTTCTTCCAATACCTGAAAATCAAGGGTATACTGCTTGCATTTAGCTTTCTGTCACACCCAATGTTTGCAGAGCTGAGTGGGAGATTTAAGTAGAAGCAAGACTGATAATAAAGGGGGAACGGAGCAACAGAACAATTATATAATTTATAGTTAGATTGTCTTCTATAAGCTTTTATACAGGTCAGGCAGTAAATGCTATGTACCATGGACTATCAATAAGTCTGCTTTACTTGTCTGGCAGATCTCCCTGTAGCTCCATCCATTAGTCAAAGCTTGGTGGTGGCAGATAAACTGGACTGCTGCCTAACATCCCTGTCTATTCATGACCCACTTTGGATCTAACTTCAGGCATTATGATGGGCAACAGTTGTTAATGGATTCATTATCCAAGAACTGATCTGATCCTTTTAATTACTGTTAACTCAAGATCTCAAAAATGAGAATAGCCCAGAGTAGAGTAAAGTTGGCAATGTGCTTGTTTGATAAGTGAAATATGTTAGTGTCAACATTTTGAAATTAGAACATTTAGCTAAGCTTTCCTACAGAGGAGGGCTTGGTCACTGCCAGGAGTTAGGGACCATATCAACCCAACTTGCCCAACTAAAGAATTAGGATTTCAGTATTTATGCCCAAATTGGCAGAAATTTGGGCATAACATTTCCTTTCTATGGCGGGGTACAGACTGCCGCTTTGCGGCGGTCTGCCGCCGCCGCCAGTAGGTCCGCGGGGGAGCCGGAGCCTTCACACGGCCCGACTCCCGCACGGACCAAAAAAGAAGCTCCAAAATGGAGCTTCTTTTTCCGTCACGTTTGCCATGTAGAAGGGCCGGCGCCATCTTGTAGCGGACGGAGTCCGTACTAGGCCCAGGGGCGTCTATAAGAGACGCCCCTTTTTTAAAATGGGACGTCCGGAGGACGTCCCAAATGGCGGTGCAGAAAGCACCTATATTTCTATGTTTTTATATTTTCAATATTTCTGTATTTCTATTATAAGAAATACCTTGTCTGTTTTATTTGGGGTGGGGGGAGAGACTGAAACAGGGGAGGAGGTGCTAAAATTCCCTAAAGTGAAACAAGATGGCAATATCCTTCCCCTTCCCAAGGCATGGTACACATTGACTGTTTGAGAGTGAAAAGAATGGACCACAATGTTTGCACCCTTGCTGTAGAGAATTCTGCAATCATGATTGTCTGGGTAGTATGACTGTGATGTGAAGGTTGCATAAGCAGATGGGCATCCTCTCCTTCCTTCAAAAAAATACATTCTCCATTAGATGTATTCACAGGCTGTGCTCACTGCCATTTGCATGGAGAGGTTGGCACACAAAAAAGGATATTCCCATGAGTTCCTATACTCCTTTTTCCCAGGACACTCATGTGTTCTATAACATTCTCCAGGAAATATAGGAAATATGAAAAGAAGCACAGCAGACTGGAATAACAAGATGATTGTAGACAGTCTCCCTACAGGTAGAGTAAATCCATTGAATGAACTGGATTTTGGTAAATGTTAATTCACATTTCAAAAAGTGATTCAATAAGTCTTCTCTTTTTGGGATGTTTTAAACTCTGCAACAAAGCCTCTTACCTTATATGGACCAAGAATTCCCAGATGTCCAAATGGGGCTCAGGAAAGGAAGAGGCACTTAGGATTTTATAGCAAACATATGCTGGATAATGGAAGGCACAGAGGAATTTCAAAATACCAGCCTGTGCTTTATAAACTATAGCAAAGCAGGGAATAATCATGTACTCCTGGTGTTTGTTATACAATGGAAAGGAGGAGCCAGGCATAGTCAGACACACATACTAGACTTTAGGAAAGCTGATTTTAGTAAACTTAGAGAAATACTCAGGGTGATCCCATGGTCAGGAATACTAAAAGAGAAGGGAGTTCAAGATGGATGGGAGTTTCTTAAATGGTAGATACTGAAGGCACAATTTCACACAGTTCCAATGAGGAAGGAAAATGGGAAATGTCTCAAAAAACCAGGATGGATGACTAAGGAACTTTCAACTGAGCTAAGTTTTAAACAGAACATGTATAAGAAATGGAAAAATGGGGAAATCACCAAAGGAGAATTCAAACAAATAGCTAACATGTTTAGGGGTAAAGTCAGAAATGCTAAAGCACAGAATGAACTCAGGCTTTCTAGAGAGGTTAAGAACAACAAAAAGGGCTTTTTTGGAAATCTCCACAGCAAAAGGAAAAAGAAGGAAACGGTAGGACTACTGCATGGAGAAAATGGCAAAATGCTAACAGAGGACAGAGAAAAGGCAGAATTATTCAACACCTTCTTTGCTTCAGACTTCTCAGAAAAGGCAAAGGGTGCTCAGCCTGAGGAAAATGGAGCAGAAGACAGAATAGGGGAATTTCAGCACAGAGTATGTAAGGAGATAATACAGGAATCCCTGGTTAATCTAAATTAATATAAGTCTCCAAGACCAAATGAACTACATCCAAGAATATTAAAAGAACTGACAAATGTAATATCAGAGCCATTGACAATAATCCTTGAAAACTCCTGGAGAACAGGAGACCTCCCATCAGACTGGAGGAGGGCAAACGTTGTCCCCATCTTCAAAAAGGGGGGAAAAGAGGATCCCAACAATTATTGCCCAGTTAGTCTGACATCTATACCAGGAAAGATTCTAGAGCAGATCATTAAACCAAGAGTGTGTGAACATCTAGAAGGCAATGCCATAATCACAAAAAGTCAACATGGGTTTCAGAGAAACAAGTCATGTCAGACAAACCTAATCTCTTTTTTTGATAAAATTACCAGCTTGGTAAATGAAGGGAGCTGTGGATATAGCATATCTTGATTTCAATAAGGCCTTTGACAGGGTTCCCCATGACATTCTTGCAAACATGCTAGTGAAATGTGGGCTAGGCAAAGTAACTGTTGCATGGATTTGTAATTGGTTGACTGACCGAACCCAAAGGGTGCTCAACAATGGCACCTTTTCATCCTGGAGAGAAGTGACCAGTGGGATCCCACAGGGTTCTGTCTTGGGCCCAGTAAAAGGTGTTGATGATTACCTTTAAAGCCGTACATGGCTTAGGTCCAACATATAAAAGGGATTGCCTACCATATATTCCGGCATATAAGACGACTGGGCGTATAAGACGACCCCCAAATTTACAACTTAAAATAGAGTATTTGGGATATATTCACCGTATAAGACCACCCCTCTCTTCCTTGATAAGTCAGAAAGAAGCTGAAGGCACACAACAGCAGCAGCAGCAGCAGCAGCAGCAGCAGCAACAGACGAGAAAGAGGGGGGAGGAGAAAAAAGGAGAAGGAGAAAGAAGAAAAGGAGAAGAAGAGGAGGCAGACTCCACTACACTCTGAGGAAGGAGTGTGTTCCATGTTTGAAATAACAGCATACACAACATTATTTCACCCGCCCCGACAACTCCTCCCGCCCTTCCTCTTGGTGCATCTACACTTCAGAATTAATGCAGTTTGACACCACTTTAAGAGCTGCTGCTCCATCCTATTGGAATCCTAGGATTTGTAGTTTTATAAGGTCCTTTGCCTTCTCTGCCCAAAGGCAAAGGGGTGCTGCTCCAAACTACAAATCCCAGGGATTCTGTATGGATGGAGCCGTGGCAGTTCAAGTGGCTCCTATTGGAATCAAAGCCCAGGAAGCTTTGTGCCAAATAGAAACGTGTTAGGCTGCAACTGCACTGCAGAAATAATCCAGTTTGACACCCCTTTAACTGCCCTGGCTCAGTGCTAGGGAATCCTGGGAATTCTAGTTTTCTGAGACATCTCAGCAAACTTTGGTGTGACAACAAACTACAATTCTCAGGATTTCATAGCACTGGGCCATGGCAGTTAAAATGGTATGAAACTGGATTGTCTCTGGAATGAAGATGCAGCCTAAATTGGATCCAAGACACACTGCACAAATAATCCAGTTCAAGACCACTTTAGCTGCCCTGACTCAGTGCTAGGGAACCCTGGGAAGTGTAGTTTTGTGAGACATTGAACCTTCTCTGTCAGAAAGAGCTCTGGTGCCACAACAAACTACAATTCCCAGGATTCCCTAGCACTAAGCCAGGAGAGTTAAAGCGGTCACAAACTGGATTATTTCTGCAGTGTGTTTTGGACCTTGGTTATTAAAAATGCTCAAGGTCCAATCCATACTGCAGAAATACTCCAGTTTGAGGCCGCTTTAGCTGGCCTGGCTCAATGCTAGGGAACCCTGGGAATTGTAGTTTTGTGAGAAAGAGCTCTGGTGCCACAATGAACTACAATTCCCATGCATCTGAAGAAGTACGCTTAAGTCTAGGAAAGCTGCCAACTTTTCTTTCAGTGAGTCTCAAATGTGCTACAAGACCTATCTCTCTATCCTCATCATCACCACTATTGTTATCATTAAATCCAAATGCATCTGCAGAAGTGGGCTTAAACTGGCAACACTGATATAAATAAATAAATAAAGGATAATAATAATAATAATAATAATAATAATAATAATAATAATAATAATAATAATAATAGACTGTAGACTCTATCTCTGGGACTGGGATCTGGATGCATGGAGGCAATTCCCTTGAAAAACCAGGGAATCCTGGGAATCCTGGGAATTGTTTGTGAGGGCGGGGGGACAACCACTGTCCTCTCTCTGATTGGCTGTTAGTGTGACTCCATCCAAACAGGATTGGTTGCTCTGTAGCCTGGCTCTCAGAGGGACTCAGGGGCTGAGAGAGAGAGAGAGAGAGAGAGAGACCCTTTTCTGAGGGTGGGGTGGCGACCACTCTCCAGTCCTCTCTCTGATTGGCTGAAAACTGTGAGTGTGTGACTCCAAAGGATTGGTTGTTCTGTAGCCAGCCTCACTCTCAGGCAGGCTGGAGGGAAGGTAGAGTCCTTCTGCCGTCCAAGGACAGGAAGAGAAGGGAGGGAGCAAGCAAGGAAGGAAGAGAAGAAAAGGAAGAAAAAGGGAAAGGAGGGAGGAGGGAGGGAGAGAAGGAAGGAGGGGAAAAGAAAGGGAGGGAGGGAGGGAAGGAAGGAAGAGGAAAAGCAAAGGAGGAGGGAACAGAGGAGGATGCTTCTTTGCCTTTGAGAGAAGGCTTCTCTGCCAAGGGCTCTCTTTAGGACCCAGGGGCTTTCCGGAGTACAAGACGACCCCCGACTTTGGGGAAGATTTTCCAGGGCTAAAAAGTAGTCTTGTACGACGGAAAATACGGTACTTCCATACAATCTGCCCTGCACCCTCAGGTCTTCTGGGAGGAATTTATTGCAACCCATAAAAACCAGACTAATGGCAACCTCCCAGAGGATATTCTCCACTGCCGCTCCCAGACTATGGAATGCCTTGCCGGAGGAGATCCATCAAATAACCAGCCTAGACAGCTTCAAAAAAGCTGACAAGAGGGATCTCTTCCAGCAGGCCTTCCCAGAATATTTCAATCTAATTTCTATACTCTCCCTACTTTATGTAATCACTGCCTCTACTAAAAAATTGCTGTCATTTGAACAGGTTTAATTTTTAAAATGCATTGTATTTAATCCTGTTTCAAAGGGGGGGGGGGTCAATTTATTTATTGAAAGTATGTATTATTCCAACATATTCTAGTCATGTAAGCCAGCTTGATTGCTGCAGCAGAAAGGCAGGGTATAAGAATAAAGGTTATTAATTATTATTATTTATTCAACATCTTTATCAATGTCTTGGATGAAAGAACTAGGGGCATACTTATCAAATTTGCAGATGACACCAAACTAGGAGGAATAGCTAATACCCCAGAGGAGAGGATCAAAATTAAAATGAACTTAATAGATTAGAAAGCTGGGCCAAAGCTAACAAAATGAATTTCAACATGGAGAAATGCACTTAGGGTGGGAAAATAAAATGCACAGATATAGGATGGGTGATGGCTGAACGAGACTACGTGTGAAAGGGATCTAGGAGTCCAAGTAGACCACAAATTGAACATGAGTCAACAGTGCGACACAGCAGCTAACAAGGCCAATGCGATTTTAGACTGCATAAATAGAAGTATAGGAGATTACCGCACTGCGTTCTGAAAACGTTCCGTATCATAACGTCATGAGAACCTTCCTGGAATGGATATTACTGCATTAGCAAACTAGAACGTGATCAGAACGGCATTTTACCGCACAGCGATTCCTTTTTCTTGAACCGTTCCGAGAACATATTCCACCAAGGCTGAGAGAAATCCATTCTCTCATTCCTCCGTCTCCTGATTGGCTGAAAGAATGACAGGCAGGGAGGCAGGGAGGCGAGCGACTGCAGTGAGGGAAGGTGTGTGTGTGAGAGAGAGAGGGGGGAAAGAAGGAGGGAGGGAGGGAAGGGAAGAAGGAGGGATCAGGAGGAAGGCAGGAAGAAAGAGAAATGGGGAGAGATGAGCCTTGCAAGTTGCATCCCAAGCCTCCTTTGCAAGGCTGGGAAGAAGGAGGAGCTCCATGCAGGTCTCTTCAAGCCGAAGGAAAGCAAGTTGCCAGGGAGGGGACTGGGCCAAGGGCAGAGCCCTGGCAGCCATAGCAGCTCTTTAAACCGGTTAGAAAAGAAGAGTCCTCTGCTGTCATCCCAAATCCCCTTTTTGGCTGCTTGTCACCCTTTTGCCTCCTGTGTGTGTGCGCATGTAATGTGTGCCTTCATAGAATCATAGAATCATAGAGTTGGAAGAGACCACAAGGGCCATCCAGTCCAACCCCATTCTGCCATGCAGGAAATCACAATCAAAGCATCCCCAACAGATGGCCATCCAGCCTCCGTTTGAAGACCTCCAAGGAAGGAGAATCCACTACACTCCGAGGGAATGTATTCCACTGTCGAACAGCCCTTACTGTCAGGAAGTTCCTCCTAATGTTGAGCTGGAATCTCTTTTCCTGTAGCTTGCATCCATTGCTTTGGGTCCTAGTCTCTGGAGCAGCAGAAAACAAGCTTGCTCCCTCCTCAATATGACATCCCTTCAAATATTTAAATAGGGCTATCATATCACCTCTTAATCTTCTCTTCTACAGGCTAAACATCCCCAGCTCCCTAAGTCGTTCCTTGTAGGGCATGGTTTCCAGACCTTTCACCATTTTAGTCGCCCTCCTTTGTACACGCTCCAGTTTCTCAATGTCCTTTTTGAATTGTGGTGCCCAGAACTGGACACAATATTCCAGGTGGGGCCTGTGAGCTTCCCTCCCCGCTTTAATTCTTGTCTGGCTCTTTGCTATGGAATTCTGGGAGTTGTTTGCTTGCTTTGTGTGGTGCTCCAAACAGAGGAGCTTTTGTGGGTTCCTTCCTGGAGGGAAGGAGGAGAAGGTCCTGGGCATCCCTGCCATCCCTGTTTCCTGCAGGCTGCCAGCACAGGAGCCCCGCTGGACATGACACCAGAGCCCCCCCCCCCCGCAGAAGCAGCCAGACCCTCTCCCTCTTGCTCTCTGCTCTGGCCCCCCGTTTCCCTCTCTCTTTCTCTCTCTTCCCTCCTTTCCTCTTCTCTCCCTTGTCCCAACTTTCCTCCCTTCCCTCCCTCCTTCTTTCCCCCCTCACACACACACACACACACCTTCCCTCACTGCAGTCGCTCGCCTGCCTGCCTCCCTGCCTGCCTGCCTCCCTGCCTGTCATTCTTTCAGCCAATCAGGAGACGGAGGAATGAGAGAACGGATTTGAGAACAGATAAGAATACCGCACACACCTCTGTTGGAACGTTCTCATCACGTTTCAGCTCGCTAGGAACACATTCGATCTGTACCCTCCTGGAACACATGTGGAACACATTTAGAACGTTCTGAGAACCCGATTGGAACACATACGTGCGGTATACTCAAATGTGTTCCGTTCTCATCACGTGATGAGAACGTTCTCAGAACGCAGCACGATAATCTCCACAGTGTCTAGATCAAGGGAAGTAATAGTGCCACTCTATTCTGCTCTGGTCAGGCCCCACCTGGTATATTGTGTCCAGTCCTGGGCACCACAATTTAAAAAGGATGTTGAGAAACTGGAGCGTGTCCAAAGGAGGGTGACCAAAATGGTGAAGGGTCTGGAAACCATGCCCTATGAGGAACGACTTAGGGAGCTGGGGATGTTTAGCCTGGAGAAGAGAAGGTTAAGAGGTGATATGATAGCCCTGTTGAAATACTTGAAGGGATGCCACATTGAGGAGGGCGCTAGCTTGTCTTCTGCTACTCCAGAGACTAGGACTCAGAGCAATGGATGCAAGCTGCAGGAAAAGAGATTCCACCTCAACATTAGGAGGAACTTCCTGACAGTAAGGGCTGTTCGACAGTGGAACAAACTCCTGAGGAGTGTAGTGGAGTCTCCTTCCTTAGAGGTCTTTAAACAGAGGCTAGATGACCATCTATCGGGGATGCTTTGATTGAGATTGTCTGCATGGCAGGGGGTTGGACTGGATGGCCTTTGCAGTCTCTTCCAACTCTGTGGTGGCAAGCGCATGGCACGCGTGCCCTCTCTGGCATGCAAAGCAAGTTTGGAGGGCATATGGAGACAGGAGGCAGGAAAAGAGGGGGAACAAGCACTCCTGTCTCCCTTCTTCCCCCCACCCTCCTGGGCCTTCAGCTGTCTCCAGGAAAGTTCTGCCCCCAAAGGTCCCACCCCTGAAAGGCAGAAAACCTGCCCCCAGAAGTCCCTCCCCAGACATTTTGCCCATGACACCGGGTAATGTTCAGTGCCAGAACACCTTTGACTTTGGGCACTGGTCCTGAAAAGGTTCATCATCACTGGTATAATTCATGGGAAACTATGGACTGCTCTCAAAGAAATAGTTGTGTTACAACATTTGACAGTCCTGATGTGTAATCTGTACTCAGGACAAGAGGCTACTGTTAGAACAGAATATGGAGAAATGGAATAGTTTTCAATTGGCAAGAGGGTTGGGCAAGGCTGTATTCTATCACCATTCATATGCTGAGAACATCATATTTAAACAGGCTTGGAGTCGGAGGAAGGAGGTGTGAAAATTGGAGAAAGGAACATAAACAATCTACGATATGCTAATGATACCATAATACAAGCAGAAAATATAAGAGATATGGAACATTTATTGAAGAAGATTAAGGCAAAAAGCCCAAAGGCAAGTTTACAACTGACCATCAAGAAAACAAAAATTATGACCACAGACAATCTATATAATTTAAAAGTGGTAGATGAAGAAAATGAAATAGTTCAAGATACTCTATACCTGGCTCAATCACAGTGGAGACTGCAGAAGAAGTGTTCAGAAGAAGACTTGCACTTGGAAGGGCAGCTGTGAAGGAACTAGACAAGATCCTGAAGTGTAAAGATATATCATTAAATACTAAAGTTAGGATTGCCCATGCCATCATATTTCCCATTTCTATGGACTGTTGTGAAAACAGTGAAGAAAGCTGACGGGGGGGGGGGGGGGGGGGCTCATTTGAGATGTGGTGCTGGAGAAGAGTTCTGAGAATACTGTTGACTGCTAATAAGACAAATAAATGGTTCCTAGAGCAAATCTGGTCCAAACCCTCCCTAGAAGCATAGCTGGTTAAACTAAGGTTGTCATATTTTGACCATATCATGAGAAGAAAGAACTCGCATAAAAGACTATAACACTTGGTAAAATTGAGGGCAAGAGGAAAATAGGAAAACTGTATTCCAGATCAATAGATACAGTCAGAGAAGCCACAGCCATGAATCTGCAAGATCTGAGCAGAGTTGTTGAGGATAGGGTGACTTGGAGGTCTCTCGTTCATAGTGTTGCCATAGATCAAAGTTGACTTGGGGGCAGTTAACAACAGTCGGAAATACTGATAGGATTCAAGTAATGGAAATATAACAATGCTGTGTTTCACAACACATTTACCTCCTGCACAGCATTTTAATAACATTTACTTGTACTGTTTCCACACATCTAAGAAATGGTTTTGATAACAATTTGAACAAAGCTTCGTAAGAGAATAGAAGAACGTGAATTGGATTTGAATGTTCTAGTCCAAGGACAATAACATCATCTCTAGGAGGAGCAGAAGGTCATTCTTTCACAACTGGGTAACCATATCAGTTAAACTTAGAGTTTGTGGAGTGGAGAAATAAAATTCTCCAGAAAGCAATGTAATGCAACAAGGAACCTGCCCTTCTCTCTTAGTAAGCAAACAAAATAATAGTTTCAGTATTTTACACACCCTTCAGCAAGACCCTCGTTGCTTTATAATTAAGAGTGAGTACTTGAAATATCTCAGATACAGAAGACATCCAGAGATTCCTATAGCAGAAATGAAGTGGGATAGAGAGATGCAGTTTGATATGCTGAGCCCTGCTTTTTTTCTCTCTTTGAAATGAAGGAATACTCAAACACAAGAAGACAAGGGTCAGCAGCAATCTTGCATTCTGGGACAGCTTCTCCTCACATGTCTCCAATGACAGTTTTGAGAAAGGGGTTGAGTTTTTTGGGAATTAAACTTATGGAAGTTTAAAGCTGCCTACAGGAGTCAGGGAATATTGTCACTTGATTCTTTCTGCAAATATCTCATGCCTTTCCTTGTTCAGGTCTGGGAAGAAGTGAGAAACGAAAACAACAAGGGTTTTTTCCTCTGTTTTTTTATGTGAGTACAATTTCACAGTCCACAAAGAAAGCTCTCCTTCAAAATCTCCCTGTAATTGTCAGGAGAAGAGCTTGGGGAAGTTACTTCTTGAACTCCAAATTCCAGAAAGCTCCAGCCAGCATGGCCATGCCACTGTCTACACTGAGATATTCTGGCAGTTATTCAAAACAGTAACCCTCCATAGAGCAACATTGAGGTCATGTTTTGTTCCACCCAGAGGCATCCACTTCACTCTAGGTGACAGCCCCCAAGTTAGGAAAAGGTTAAATATAGAGAAAGGAATGAAGCAGGAACACAGACACACATTCACACACTCACAGAGGAACAGTATATACTAGGTATACACAAATACACCCAGATGCACACAGACAGATTGAGACAGAGAGAAAGAAGTTCTCCAGTGTCATTTTGAATCTTCCACATGGCCACCTTCATCATCATGATCTCCTGCCATCCGGTTTACCTAGACTCTTTTTCATGTCAGAAAGTGAGAAAATTCATGTGTGTATTTTAGTTTCTAGTCTAGTCCCTTAAGATTACCTGCACTTCCCTACCCTTGATCAGAAGGAGGATATTAGCACCTGTACTATATTCCCTCTCTTTACATTGAAAAACAGCTTGCATGCAGTATATGTTGGTCTCTACTGCTATCTTTTTCTGTCTTTTTAAATAAAGAAACAATAGTTTTTTTCTGAAAAATCAGCTTGTCCTCTACCTAATTTTTTCTTTTTGGTGGCTCAAGTGGTTAAGACACTGACTCTGTTGATTGCAAGATTGGCAGGTTGGCAGTTTGAGGCCCAGGTGCCGCGTGATGGGGTGAGCTCCCATCATTAGTCCCAACTTCTGCCAACTTAGCAGTACAAAAGCATACAAATGTAAGTAGATAAACAGGTACCACTTTGGTGAGAAGGTAAACAGCGTTCTGTGCAATCATGCTGGCCACATTACCACAGAGTAGTCTCTGACAACGCTGTCGTTTAGGCTTAGTAACAGAGATGAGCACTGCCCTCTATGATCAGACATTACTTGACAACCTTGTCAACTGAGAATACCTTTACCTTTTTTACCTGATTTTCACCTGAAGTCACTCTGGTTAATTGTCTATTTTTAAAAGCTTCAGCCTGTAAGATCCTGCAGAGAGTTAGTGCCTAGGAAACATTTCCTCCCAAATCAGTAAATCCATCACACTGCTTGTAGCAACTAACCAGGGCTGACCCTGCTTAGTTTCCAAGATCAGACAGAATCTGGTGTCTTTTGAGTATTCAGGCAGTTATAATGAGAACATCTGACTCTTTATTCATCTTCTGTGATCTAGGAGACCAATGAAATGTTTGAAGTGCAGTACACCAGACGCACTTCAGTGAAATGGAATGGTAGGTTAGAAAACAACATGAGTTAAATATAAGGGGTGTTTGTACATCTTACTCTTGACTGTTCAAATTCCCCAGGCACACATACTGATCAGGGAAAATGTTTCATACAGTAAATATGGACCCTAATATAAAATATGTTTAGTTCATAATATTTACTAGTAAAAATACATGTACTAGTTGCTAATAAATACCTGCAAATGGCTTTGTCTCAATTGGTTTATCAGTCCACATGTTGTTGTTGTCAATTCCAACTCGTCTTCTAATCTCTATAGCTCCCTCCCTTCTGCCCTCGCTTCTCCATATCTTCAATCTCTCTCTCTCTCTACAGAATCCTTCCCTTCGGACTTCAAACATGCTCTCATTTCCCCAATTCTGAAAAAACCTTCTCTTGACCCCTCCTCTTTGTCTAGCTATCATCCGATTTCTCTTCTTCCCTTTCTTTCTAAGGTTTTGGAACGGGTTGTTTATTCGTGCTGTCTTGAGTTTCTTGAAGCCAACTCCATCCTCAATCCCTTTCAGTCTGGTTTCCACCCAAGGCATTCTACTGAGACAGCTCTCACTAAGATCTCGAATGACCTTTTACAGGCCAAGGCTAATGGCCTTTACTCTGTTCTCATCCTTCTCGATTTGTCTGCAGCCTTTGACACCGTTGATCACTGTCTCCTAATTGACATACTCTCTGACCTTGGGTTCTCAGACTCTGTCCTTGACTGGTTTAGATCTTACTTGTCAGGCAGATCTTTTGCAGTGGTTGCAGGAGGTCAGACTTCTTCTCCTGTTCCCTTATCTGTTGGAGTTCCCCAGGGCTCTGTTCTGGGTCCCCTTCTCTTTTCTCTCTACACACTGTCCTTAGGAAAACTCATTAGCTCTTTTGGTTTTTCCTACCATCTGTTTGCTGATTACACCCAGTTGTATCTTTCCACCCCTGACCTTTCTCCAAGGCTTGAACAGCTGTCTCACAACTGTCTTGTAGTAGATGCACCATCGGCGTTTGAAGCTCAACATGTCCAAGACGGAGCTTCTTGTCTTTCCGCCTAAGTCCACCCTTCAACACTCCTTTTCTGTCTCTGTGTGCAACACTTCTATTCAACCAGTCCAGCAAGCCCGCAATCTTGGTTTTATCTTTGATTCCTCTCTGTCGTGTATCCCTCAGATCCAGACCACAGCCAAGGCTTGTAGATTCTTTTTGTACAATATTGCCAAAATCCGACCATATCTCTTCGCCTCTACTGCCAAGATCCTGGTCCATGCCCTAGTGATCTCACGACTTGATTACTGTAACGTCCTCCTGGCTGGGCATCCTCTTTCTCACCTCCATCCTTTAATCTCTGTCCAGCATTCAGCTGCACGCATTATCACTACTGCCCAGCACTCTGACCATATCTCTTCTGTCTTGGCATCCCTTCACTGGCTCCCCCTCCCTTTCCGTATTCAGTATAAGCTCCTGCTGTCGACATTTAAAGCCCTCCATGGTCTGGCCCCTCCTTACTTATCAGACCTTCTTTCTCCTCACCTTCCCACTAGGGCCCTCTGTTCTGGTAGTCAAGGTCTGCTGTCTCAGCCCAGAATTTCCTCTGCACCATCCCGGATTCGCCCCTTTTCACTTGCTGCCCCTCACTCCTGGAACCTTCTTCCCCCACAAGCAAGAGCCATCACTTCTTTAACCAGCTTCAAAACGGAGTTGAAAACCATCCTGTTCAGAGAAGCCTTCCCAGGCATTGCATAATTGTCGCTTACTATTTGATGATCTTTTGGTGCCTGTTTATCGAACCATTTCCTGTATTGCTATGTACTGTATATGTATTATCCTACTTGAGAGTATGTATTTTCCCTGAAAGAAGATTAACCATCCATTATGAAGCCAAGCCCTCCCTCCAGTCCATCTGCCTTGGTCCAGGCCTCGGAGGTAGAGAGGAACTGCTGGACCTCTTACCCTTTCCCTCTACCACTCCCTTCTCCTTTTGTGTCATGTCTTTTTAGATTGTAAGCCCAAGGGCAGGGAACCGTCTAATTAAAAAGATTGTATGTACAGCGCTGTGTAAATTTACAGCGCTTCATAAATAAAGGTTAATAATAATAATAATAATAATAATAATTTATTTATAGAGTGCTGTAAAGTTTGCTCAGCACTTTACGAAGTAAGGGTCAAATAAAAGAGGGGGGGAACAAAAACCTGCCAAGCGGCATACAATCTAAAACAACAACATTACATGATTAAAATATCTCTAAAATAATAACTAGTATACAATAAAGACAAAGTAAGCAGCAGATTAACAACCAGTAATTTGGAATACCTCCCTGAACAACAGCATCTTCACTTTGGTCTAAAAATTAGCCAAGGAAGTAATAGTTCTTAATTGTGTGGGGAGGAGATTCCTGGCATGAGCCACAGGAGAAGGGGCGGATTCGAGCAGGCGAGGAGGAGACCCTTGGCTGCTTCAAGAGACTGGTGTCATAAGATCTCAATGCACATGGAGGGCAGTAAGGAGAGATGAGGGCTGACAAATAAAGAGGGAGCCAAGCCATGAAGGGTTTTAAAGGTCAGGAGAATAATTGTATATCGGATTCTGAAAGGAATAGGGAGCCTATGGAGGTATAACAACAAGGGGGTAACATGATCAAAGCAACAGGCAGAGAAGATGATCCTGTCCACTGAGCATTGCACAGAGATTAGGGGCTGAGGTGGGAAATAAGAAGACTGACTAGCAATGAGTTGCAATAACATGTGTTTTAAGCATCCTTCCTTTTAAGATGAATTTAGGCTTTTGTAAAGCAAGAAGGGTCCACATGTGAGGCTAGGTAGTGGGAATGAAAATACTAGTGTCACATTTCTTCTTACCTTCTACATGCAGAGAGTGACTTTCTGCAAGAGAGCCTGATCCTGGGGGGCAGTTTCCACACTATGTAGAACTCTGTAAAACTCTTTAAAATCCTATAGAGCCTTCATGGACACAAGAGGCAAACTGCTACAGATGGTCATGCTCTATATGTGAATGAGAATGCCACAGAAGCAAATTGAATGAGCACACTTGTTTCTCATCTCTTCTTTATGTCTATGGCCAATGGGTTCTGGTAAACCTCTGCACCCATTTTTTGGCAAAGGAAAAACCCTGAAATTCTTGCTTGGATGTGGCAGGACAGAACTGAGATCTTTTAAGGCCTCAAACTGGATTTTTTAAAAAGAAAAACTGAAAGTTGATGTCCAGATCCCTTCCCAAATTTCAAAAAAATTATCTCCTGGAACTAAAATACTTGGAGCAAAAATATGGTGAAAGTGTGCCCTGTCCACCTTCTGGGGATTTTTTGGAACATTTTGGACGAAAGGGTACATTAAAAAAAATGAGAATAGTATAACTCTTCAGGATCCCCTGAGGGTAGTGGGGCTTCCCAGCTTCTGACAGTTGTCCATCCTTGGTCTGGAGCTAAAATACTTTGCAAACATCTGAGTAGAGCTACAGTGAAATATATGTGAATGTTTCAAACATCAACATAGAAAAGAAATCAGAGTGAAGGAGAAGCTACAGATGGGAGAAAATCTCATTCATGTTCACATCAAATTGTTCTTAAACCCCAGCCAAACCCCTGTTAAAGAATGTATACCTATGTGGCCAAGCTCATCAGATTGTGTCAAAACAGTAAAAATTACTGAGGAGGATCACATAAACTAGGAAATTCTGCAGCAGTTTGCTTTTGATTGAGCCTACTGGGAGATATAAGATTCCATCCCCTCTTCTCTCCCCTGCTATCTGAGTATGATCTACTTTTGCAATATGAATGCAGTTTGTAGCAATTAAAGTAAGCAGAAAACAATGTGGGCATTGGGAGGAGGAGACACAGGAGAATATTGAACCTGCTGTATCCTGTCTTTCACCCAACAAGATACATGTGTGTTTAAGTGGCAAAGACGGCTCTTACTGCATTCACCTGTGGCAGCCCATCTGCAGCCTATCTGCAAACCGGGCTTCTCTGGGGGATTTTCATTCATGGGATTTTCCCATCTTTGAAAAGCTGCAGGATAAGCCTGGGTTGCAGATGCGGTAAGACCTGTCTTTGACACTTAAACATGCATGTATCCCGTCAGGAGAAAGATTGGTTACAGCGTGTGTGAAAATCTCCAGAAACTGGGACATTTTAAAATCAGCTGGAAAAGTGGTATGACCAAGGATTCATTGGAACTGCCACTGCCACTGCCAAACTGGGATGGGGGGGGGGGTATTAAGAAAGTAATCATTGGCGAGGTACAGACCAGACAAATGCATTGTACTGGCACCGATTTTAGGGTTAAGGACCATGTGGCAACCACACGGTCTCTAGCCCTAGCATGGTGCGGTGCTGTAACAATGGTGGTGTCCCGTGTACATGGGCACCATCATTGTTATGTAAGCACTTTGCGGCATCCACACATCGCCACGCAGCACTTACGTAAGGAGTGCACCAATGGTGCACTCCTTACATTGGCCCTACAGGAAGCCGCACAGTTTGGTGGCTGCAGCTTCCCTTCGGAAGAAAGTAGACTGCCGGCAGGCCACTCTTTTCTGGCGGCCTGTCCCATGCCATTCTCATAGACTGGAGGATGAGCATCTCATTCCACCAGAAGCTACACTACTAGCAGACCATACATGTACTTGGGATAATACTTTATTGAGCTCCACTGATCCTTATCAAGGAAATGATTTGTGTGCAAAAGACTATTTCCATATACACATTTCCTTGGTTGGTTCAAAGGATAGCAAACATGAGTTAAGAACAGAAATCTTACACTACATCTGCACTGCAGAAATAATCCAGTTTGACACCACTTTAACTGCCATGGCTCAGTACTATGGAATTCTGATAATAGTAGTTTGTTGTTGCACCAGAGCTCTCTAACAGCTAAAGCTTAATGTCTCACAAAACTAAAGTTACCAGAATTCCATAACACTGAGCCTTGGCAATTAACATGGTGTCAGACTGGAATATGTCTGCAGTGCAGATGCAGCCTAAGTCATATTGACACATTCTGTTTTGCTTTTGCTCCTACTTCTTTTTAATCTGTACTACTCTAAACATGGTTGCCCATTATTGAAAGTGGCATTTAATGTTGTTGTTGGGGTTTTTTAAAACAGTAGTACACCCAAAGAATCTTTTGCATAATGTGATCTGCTTTTTGGAATCCTCTGTGTACATTTTGATAACTTGAGCTTTTTCTATTTTATTTGCCTATGAATCTTCTCTAAAATTTAAGGTGTAATGTGCAGTGGCAACAAATGTGTTTCTATAATAACTGCATAGTGCTTTGTGTGGGCTGCAGAAGGCAAGCATTTAACACATTAGGTTTCTTGGGAAATGTTACATATAAAATGCAATACCAATGCTATCCACTAGATGAAGTACTCCCATCTTGAGACACAAAAATTTCCCCCATGTTTTTAATGTGTAGTTTTAACTACACAAAAGCTATGAATTAGTTACGTATGCATTGCCAAACTATGTGATTAAAGGAGTTTATGTTTTACCAATAGTTTTGTAACTAATAAGTAGATATTACATAGCTTTAACAGAAACACTAGAAACCCTGAAAACAATTAGAAAAACTTTCTGAACCTATAAATGCTGCTGTAAAAAGCACAAAGTAGAAGCTTTTGCTATATAAAATTGCTCCATTTTTTTCATTTCATTTTATTTTTATTTGCTCTCCTTACAAACCTATGTCAAGCCTAGCTTCTCCTGGAAGGAGCTCTGTGGTTATATACTAATAATATATAGAATGAATGCTATAGCAATTTCAGTCTTCACAGCCATTATTTGGAAGAGCGCACAGCAGCTGCTTTCTGAAAAAGACTGTAATAGCATTTAGGACTTTAAATTAAAATTGAAGAGGTTCTTTTTAGCTTGGAAGACTTAAAGTGAGCTATGGCCAGACTATTCAGCTGCAAATACACAAGACCATTCAGTTGTAGAGTACACAAATGGAGAAGATATGAGTGGTCCTCACCAAATGCAGAAGGGCCCAAAAGAGTGAGCAGGATGGTGTCAGGTTGGAGGGGGGCCCAGCAAGATGCTTTCCAGTTCCCATATGTAGCATCCCCTCCTGCTTCCCCTGCCCCTACCACAACCCTCAAATCTTGGGGCAATTACTTTCTTTGGACTACAGCTCTCAGAATTCCACAGCCAGGGGGACAATAAATAGGGGATAACAAACTTAGTAATGCCATCAGCTGCTAGATCTCTTCCTTCTCCTTGAAGTTCTAGTCTATAAGAAACTAAAGGGCAGGTGGTGTCAATTGTGGGGTACCTTCCAAGGCCTGTGTGCAACCCAGGTTAATCACAATTTTTGTGCCAGGACATCAAGACCCTTTTGAAAGTGATTTAACCTGTGGGCTAGTATATATTTATATGTAAGGGGGAAAAAACACAGAGACAAAAAAACTGTGGCAAATGACACATGAGCCAGCTTCAAACTTAATGTTAAAATTGTTTGTGTGAATGTAGAAGGCAGAAAGAGTGAACAGGGTACAGGTAAAACAATCAAATAATGGAAACCAGCTTATTCTTAGCAACCATATTTAGAATCATAGAGCTGGAAGGGATCCCAATGGCCAGCTAGCCCAATCCCCTGCCATGCAAGAATAGACAGCCAAAGCACTCCTGAAAGACTTTTTAAAATTCTCCAAGGAAGGAGACTCACACTCTTTCAGTCGCAGAGGACGGTACTGGCAAACTCCCTCAAGAAGAAAAACCAATGTAGGTTTGCCTTAGGGTCATCATAAGCCAGAAATTCCTTGAAAGTGCACATCAAAAATAACAATAGAACAAGAGTAGACAACCTGACCCTTTCAGATGTTTTGGGTTGCAGTTACCAAAATCCCCTGATCATTGGCCATGCTGATCAGTTTAAAAGTCAGGTCTGATTGTGGGAATTTTGAAAGATCGATTTCTTAACAGATGCAAAACATCTAGACATCAACCCATTTGCCTGGAAGTAAGCCTCATTGAACTCATATATGTTTGTGTCTTAGTATGCATAGGCAGGGATTATATTGCTAGTGATCTATTTACTTTGATAAGGACAAGTTTAAAGGATATGTGTTTTTTCCTCCTCAAGTCAGTCTCCCACCATCATCACACAGATTCTCCATAGGTAAGACATCCATTGAATGAAATAGATGGCCCTGGTCCATACTGAAATGAAAGAGATCGGCCTAGTCAGTCTTCTTTTGGAAGTAATATTTCAAACTATGCTCCATGAACTGCACTTACACTTACACAGCTGCAAAGTTGATTTTTAAATGTTTTTTCCTTGAAAGCTGTAAATAGTAACAGAGTATTTTATACTTCATTGTTACTTTACTGCAATGACACATATTTTTAAAAATTAAAGTAAAATAACATCCAAAATTTCCAAAACAATACCTTTCTTGGGCCAACCAAAATGTACAATATTAACAAAACCTTAACAACACGAAAAGTTTTCTTGATGCAAAAACATGGAGGCTTCCTAAGAAATTCAGTGTTCTCTGCTTAACAAAGGGGCTTCACAGAAGGATGGAGACAAACTGGATCTCAAAGAGAGTATCTTTTTGTCTTGCTAATGGATTTAAATTTTATTTCCTGGACTTTAAGAATCTCCCAGTATGAAAGCAAAAAAGGAATTATGGAAAAGAAGTGACTTTGATGGAATTTGGAAAGAATTCATTGAGAAAATATTGAGAAAAGAAGATGGAAGATTGCCTCCATGAGAGGAACTGAGATTTTGGATGGAATATAAGGGTGAAAATGGATCCTGGGGAGGGGAGCAGTGAGTTGGGATATAAAAGATATTCAGATAAGTTGTAATAGAAGGTAGAAAATAAATATATGGAATTATGTATTGTATAAAATTCATTGTATGAACTGATTTTATTGGAATGTTTTTATAAATAATTGTTCGCTGCTTTGATCAAAATTTTGGAAAAGCAGGTTACAAATAAACTA
>NC_056524.1:80486726-80506071 GCF_019175285.1 Sceloporus undulatus | reverse complement strand
TATTATTATTATTATTATTATTATTATTATTATTATTATTATTATTATTAAATTATACATATAAAAATATCTCTTTGTACTCACATGGGCAGAGGGAGGAGGGACCTACCTGCCTGTATACTCCTCCATACCATCTGAACTGAGAAGTACGATCATATGTTAACAAAATGCAGGGCTATGACTGACATCATTATTATTTTTTCCTCCTGTATGATTTTTAACACCTTTGCCTGATGAAGAAGCCAGTGGAGTTTTGAAAGGTTGCAACATGTATATCGTGTATTTTGGTTGGCCCAGTAAACGTATCACTGTTTGTGTATTTTGGACATTATTGTATTTTGCTATATGGCCAACACGGCTACTCCTATCTTTTTATTTTAGGGATATACGTAATACAACCATGACTTACAATATAAAACTACAGTATTACAGCCATGAAATAGTAAAACTAGATGTTGCTGGACTCTGGATCCCATCAGACCCAAACAACATGGGGAAAGGTGAGGGATTAAGGAGTTATGATCCAAAAACATCTGAGGAGCCACATTCCCATCCTCATTATTCCCCATAGTTTCTGAGACAATGGACTCAGTCCAGTGATAGCTGTATTCCACAGAGTTTTTGGACTTTCTTCAGCCACAATTTCTACTCCACCCAAATGGGAATTTCAAATTCAGGTTGTAGAATACTATCCCCAGAATGCAAACAGCACGTGTGCTAAGTTGTTGATGTGCACATGTGCCTCAGTTTTGCAAGATGTGTATGGTGCTGACAAGGACTGTGTGTTGTACATATACTGTATGTCCATATCAGTCTGCAGGAAGCATAGGTTAGTTCCTTCATTGTGAACCATGAGCAAGGTCTAAAGGCTTAATGTAAGCATGAAGGCAAATCAGCATTTTACCCTTGTAGTATGCAGGTTCCAGTTTAGTGGAGGATGTTTGTCTGAAAATAAATGCATTTACCTGCATAGATGTGTATTATTTTAATACAGTATTTTATGATGATTCCTACTTATCGTATTATTCAATGCTGCATGTCACTTAACTTTCTGCTACAATAAATAATAAAACTGAGACATCAAGACATGCATGGAAATATTATGTTATGTTAATTATTATTTTCTGTGTATTACTGACTCTTTGGGGAATAGTGTCTAATTAACAGTAATGTAATATGCCTTGTAGGGTTTTGCTGCAGCAGTTGGAGGGCGTTACAGAAATATAATGTAAAACGGTATTGTGTGATTCTCATTTATTTGTGGCTCTTGTGCAGGGCTCCAGGGAAATCCCCCTGACATTCACATGCATTAACAATCTCTAGCAGATTGCTCCCCAGGGTGTTATTTATCAAAACACTTTCCATTTGTAATACTAGTCAGGGCACTTTTCATTTGTATCCAACACTTTTCTAGCTTCTTCTTTTTTTTTTTTAGAGCCAACATACATTGTAAGAGGAACTCATTATACAAATTATTCATTAGTTTTAAAGAAAGAATCCCAATGTACCACATGACTTGAAATGCATCTTAAGTTTCGGTAAATCTTAGTTACAGTATTTCAGAAGTAAGATATAGCACTGCATGGATGTAATTTATTTGCACACAGGCCACCTAGACTCAGCTGCACCTATTTTACATCACTGATGCCTATTGATGGTGAAATTCCAAATATTTTAGAGTATCAATTGTTCAATTTTGCAATTATTTTATAATGGTATTTATCTTCTCACTTTACATCTGGTATTTTGAGTCCACCTTTAATTTGTTTTGTGTAAGCTAACATTAAACATTTAACACATTAATGTAAATAAATTACATTTGATATGCATGGGTGTTTGCATGCAGTTTCCTAAACAACGCCTACACAACTTGTGAACTATCAAACCGACTACAGCCTTCCAAGTGTTTGTCAACCTAGTCTTTTGGAATCTGCAGCAGGCAAGAAGAACAGGTTTATGACACCAGCAGCTGCAATGCTGCATCTGTGGGGATGAATGTTTGGATATGGAGTCAAAAAATGGCCCTAATCTAAATATTTTTCTTTTCTACAGCTGACATTCACCACATACTTTATATTTAATATTTTCATAATGCATACTCATCTTTTTCACTATTTCCTGAACTCCTTGTAAAATTCTTTGTTGGAATTATCAGCACAGACTAACACTATATAATATATGTACATATGGTATTAATATTGAAAACAATATTCCCCTTTAAGGCTATACATTTTTTATATCCTTAGTATTATTTAAATGGCAATGAATGAAGCTGTTGCTCAACTGCTCAGTTCTTAAGAATAGCCTTTGTACGTCACAAGAGTAATATTTATTAATGCATTCTTAGCAATCTGCCCATTGATTTCTAAGTAAACATCATCTAATTTATGGCTATTTTGCTTTGCTCTGCTCCACAAATGTAGCTTGGAGGCCTGGAAAAAATACTGTCAGTTATATATTCAAGACTGAATTTCAAATTTTATTTTTTCATATATCTCCCCTTTGTTATTTTCATTGTTTCTGGTAAACATTGTAAGGTGTGCATAAGGTGTGTGTAAGATGACTACTCTGTATAAATTCATTTCGGAATGTTGTTTGACAATGGAAAACAAATTTGTTTGATCTTTAGGCATACAGCCTTGGTCCATGCCAAGCCAAATTTTAATCCATGCAATAGCATTGCACTATCTAGATTAAAGCTATTAACTTCATGGACATTTTTGTCAGATGCTTGAGAGAGGAATCTATCCTCTTTGTACAACATCCAAAGGGAAAAGAAAATAATTGCTTGTATTTACTAGCAGTGTGTAGGATGCTCTACAGTTTGGTTTCCGATATAAATATACAGTATTCTAATTTTTATGGGTCATATATTGCAGGACCAAAATTCTTTACCAGTAAATGGCAATATATGTTAAGAATCCCCTGGATGAAGATGTCTGCTTCCATCCCATCCAAATTATAGGTTGGGGTACAGGCTTCTGACACAATAAAGTCTCTTTTAAAACCCATCAGATCAGTTTTGCTCAATCGGAGTTAACTGTACAGAACAAAGATTCTCTGTAAGAGAGAAAACTCTGTTGGATGTAGCACATGTTTTAAGAACATAGGGTTATAAGAAGAGATGATGTACAGACCTACGTTCTGAACATATAATATGGAGATGAGCTTAGGTTTTCATGAAAGAGGTTAGGTTTTCATGAAAGAACATCTCATTTTACTTTGGAAAATGAATGAATACTGCAATCCTGTGCACTTTTACACAAAAGCAAATTCCACTGAACACAGTAATGTTAAGTTGCACAGGGTCTCATGTCTCTTTTTTTTCTTGTAAGGTACACCAATGTTGCAGACCATACAGCTTAAAGTATGTGTATTTAATAAAAATGAAAATGCACTCAAAGAATATTTTATTACTGAATACAAAAATATTTGTTATGTAAAAACAATAAGTTAGTTTATTTTACAATACTTTACACTATTTTGTTGTAGGACTTTTTCATGGTTGGATTGTTCTGTCATAATATTTATCTGATTTTGACACTGGACTTCATAATTTTGCACAAAGCATCTCCAACAGCATGTCATCCATATTTACTGTCCCAATGATGGGCCTAAAGAAGAGTTCTGCAATAACATTGGCATTAATGGATCTGAGCATGGACAAAGCCACATTAAGTTTAGCAAATCTGGCCTGATCCCCTCTGTGAATCAGTCTGACATGTTCGTTTAGGGCTTGCTGTGCTTCTTGCTGCAGTCCCTGGATGTACTGTACACAGTGCAGCCCTGGCAGATCTAGAAGAGCAAGAGAGAAAAGAACATGATCAAAACCAAGTTAAATCTTTATAACACCTTTTTTCCCATTTCAGTGGACAGTTGAAAATTACTTCCTATATTGTTTCCACATTTTGGGAAATTATCAATGATAGGTAAGACTTATTTGAACTTCAAGTAGCAAAATGACATGCCTAAAGAGTCTTACTTCTAATAAACAAGGTGAATTGCTTACAATATATCTCAAAACATATGGTTAATCTCCATTGAAATTAACTGAATTTTTGCCAATGATTTCAGAGACCCCATTATCATGAATGAAATCCACTGGCTATGCCTGCGACTCTCAAAATTTGGTTATCCAAGTGTTTTGGACTTCAGCTCCTGGAAGCCTCAGCCAACTTCTTCAGTGGTCAGGAATTCTGGGAGCTGAAGTCCAAAACATCTTGAGAATGAAGGATTGCAAACCCCTAGCAACCATTACTAATATCAAACTAAAATGAACATAATCATTTTTTCCTAAAATTTATTAATGTGACATAAACATGTTCAAACCTATGTTACATTACAAAATGCACCAATGAATATAGTTTTAGCAAATGTGCCATAGATAGCATACAAAATTAGTAGTTCGGTAACAACTTGTTGGAGGTCCGTGATTAACATAAAAATGTAGACTGCTAGTAGAGTACAATTCAAAAGAGTTCCAAATTAACACTAAAGTTCTTACGCTTCCAGCAAAAAACAATACTATAGTACATATATATTGAAAAATAATTCCTATATATATTTTGTCCCAAACTTGTACAATATCTGATATTGTATGCAATATATTTTACAATTTCAATACTATCTCTGAAATCCTCAAATTCTATGTGACAGATATTCCTGAAGAACGCTTACTTAAGATTGCTTACTACAGATTCTTGTAGTTTAACCGTACAGATAAATATTTTAAAATACATCAACCAAACCTTTTGCCGTTTCACAATGGAAAGAATGTTTTAATAATGTGGCAAAATTAGGTACATTGAAGAAAACGTCTGCTCACATTCACCGTCATTATTCTGTCACTAATGTGAGTCTTACTGAAAGCAGGGTGACACACCACACTCAAAACACAGTGTTTAATAACTAGCTTTATAAAATAAACATAAATATACTATTTCTTTAAAAAAGGAATAAAGTTTACAAATATTGAAATCCTTAAAAAGGGTGCCTCAAACTGAAATAAAGCTTTGATCTCTTCTATATCCATATCGTTTTAGGTGGAAATGATCAAATTACTTAGTTTTGCATCTCAGTCCTGGTCCGCTTTACCCCAGCCTGAATACACCATGAATGTAAAGTAAGATTTGTATTGAGACCTCCTTTTGACACCAGTTTTTTTTTTTAAATGTAAAATATTGGTGCTTTTCAGTCTAAGCAACAGAAAGCTGAACGCCACAATGAAAGCGTTGTGACTGCATTAAATAATAATAATAATAATAATAATAATAATAATAATAATAATATCTAGTTTTCCCAAAGTTAACCCCAATATAATATTTTATTCTCTTGCGATATGCTGTAAGAGTTCTGCAGATATAATTTTACTGGGCAAAGCAAGGAGAACAGTTTGGATCCTTTCCCCCCATTCTTGTCAAGTTCAAATGTCAACCCTTGCAGGCTGTTTGGGCACCAAACCTTACAATACCAGTTTGCTTCCTATAGTGGTAGAATCCAAAGCTATAGTCATGTTTTTAGTCTGTCGAATCAGTACATAAAGCGATCTTGTAGCACCTTTGAGACTGACTGAGAGAAAGAAATTGGCAGCATGAGCTTTCATAGACTTGTATGCACCTGAGGAAGTAGACTGAAGTCTAGGAAAGCTCATGCTGTGAATTTTTTTCATTTGTAGTTTGCTTCCTTGAAGAAGAAGAGGAGGAGGAGGAGGAGGAATGAAGCTGCTATTGTTTTCCTTGCATTAATTCTCTATTCCCCAAAGGAACCAAGGAGGAGAGAGTTTTCAAATGACAAAAGTTTTCTTCTTTCTTTCCAACTAAAGCCAGCAGTCTGCAATCCATTTTATTCTAACCACATCCCAAGGCAGAACCATCTTTATCGCCATAATTTTGTAAGCTGCCCCAGTAAGAGGCAGGCAAGCAACCAACAGGTTTTTCTTTTAAAAGCCCCACAGGGATGCCTTTCCCAAGATACAGGCATGCTGGGACCTGCCCAACTGCTTCATCCGCACTGCAGGAATAATCCACTTTCAACTTCCATGGCTCAATGCTCTGGCAGGATGGGATCTGTACTTTCCTGGGCTGTTTATTAGCCTTCCCTGTCAGAGAGCCAGGGGGCCATAACAAGCTACAAAAGTCCTGGAAGCCCAAAGTGCTGAGCCACAGCAATTGAAGTGGGGTCAACCTGGATCATTTCTGTAGTGTGGGCTCGGCCTAAGAAGAAGGCACCAAGGAACCCTGCTAGGTGGGCAAGGCACTGCAAAATGAAGGGCCTTCCAAGAAAAATGTGGGACATACCCAAATGGAGGACATCTGGGGATTTCTCCTGGGCAGAAAACTAAAAGCTAAAACCACTGATATGATGATGACAAAGCCACGCTTCTTTCTTTCTTTTTATTCTTTTTTTAAGGAAAAGTTTATTGTTGAAACAAAACAATAACAATCATTACAAGCATACATATACGCAAACATACGCACCATCTCTTGCTTCCTTTCCACATAAAAGAAATGTTATGAAATGCCATCAAAAACCCTCCAGGGCCATCGACATCGTCCTTGCGTTTTCTTTTTCTGACTGAGCCATCCATCGTAACCTTTCCATATCTCTTTCTCTACTTACATCTTATTCCTTTCCTTCCTCCTTCCAACCCTCTAGATCTTAACCTGATTAAATCTGCCCTTCTCTGTCCCTACACAGGCCTCCTTCTTCTGCCTACTCCAACCCTCTCCACTGACTCTCTCCTCTTCTTCTCCTTTCCGATTCCACTCTTCGGTCCATTCCCTTCCGAATCCCATCCAAACTAACTCTTGCTTCCCCCCAGTCTTGCTCTGATTCGGGGTCCCTTTGCTCCTTCTTCCTGCTCAGCCTGGAGGACCTTTGGGCCAGGGGCCCTTCTTACCCGGGTCGAAGAGCACGGCGCCCTTGAGGTAGGCGTACTCCTTGGTGCTGATGCCCAGGCTCCAGCACTTGGCCAGGAAACCCTGGATGGCCCGGATCTCCTCGGGCGAGGGCAGCCTCGGGCGGCTGGCTCTGTTGGGCGGCGTCGGGGGCTCCTCTTGCCGGTGCCCCTTTCGGGTGAGGAGGCGCTGGAGCATGCTGGGCTGGGGGTCCTCGACGGTCTCCAGGGGGACGCGGTCCTGGGCCAGGCCTAGCACCAGCAGGGGCGCCCAGCCGCTCCGCACCAGCAGCAGCTGCTCCTCCAGGGGCAGCTCCTGGAAGCAAGGCAGGCTCTTGACGAAGCGCAGCGTCTTCACCAGCACCGCCGAGGCCGCCTTGCCCGCCGCCTGGGGGCTCCGCAGGCACACCCGACGCCCCGAGGCGCAGCAGCAGCCCCTGCCGCCCCCGCCGGGGCTCGAACCCAGGGCCTGGCTCTCCTCGGGCAGGGAGGCCTTGGCCTCCTCCTCCTCCTGCTCCTCCTCCTCCTCCCGGGGCTGCCCCTGCGCCTGGCTCTTCAGGATGCTGTAGAGGATGCTGCCCTGCCTTCGGGGCTCCGGGCAGCAGCGGCAAGCCATGGCTGGGAAGCCCAGGAGAGGAGCAGGCCCTCCGCCCGGCCGCCGGGAGGCTATTTATAGGGAGTGCGGAGGCAGAGAGGGGGAAGGAGGAGGAGGAGGAGGAGAGAGAGAGAGAGAGAGAGAGAAGGAAGGGGAAAGCGCCACAACTCCTCCTCCTCCTCCTCCTCCTCCTCCTCCCTCTGGAGCCAAGGGGGCCACCCAGGAGGGCACAGCCCTCTTAGTCTGCAGAATCCGGACCTCGAGAGATCTGGCAGCACCTTTGAAAGGTGAGTCTCAAAACAGGTGCTGCAAGAAGAGCTCTCTAGGAACCAGGGAGGAGGACACTCCAATGGAGCAGGAGCTTCCCAAAGAATGGAAGGACCTCACAGAATCACAGAGTTGGAAGAGATCCCAGTCCAACCCCATTCTGCCATGCAGGAACTCTCAATCCAAGCATCCTCACTGACAGATGGCCATCCAGCCTCTGTTTGAAGACCTCTAAGGAAGGAGACTCCACTATACTCCGAGGGAGTTTGTCCCACTGTTGGACAGCTCTTACTGTCAGGAAGTTCTTCCTAATGCTGAGGTGGAATCTCTTTTCCTGGAGCTTGCGTCCATTGCAGTGTTCTCTGGAGCAGCAGAAAACAAGCTTGTTGCTTCCTCAGTATGACATCCCTTCAAGTATCTAAACAGGGCTGTCATATCACCTCTTAACTTTTTCTTCTCCAGACTAAACATCCCCAGCTCCCTCAGTCGTTCCTCATAGGGCATGGATTGCAGGCCCTTCACCCTTCCTTTGGACATGCTCCAGTCATGGAGGACCTGTTGGGAGTCCTCCTGGACAGGGAGGAAGGGAAAGGAGGACGCCTCTAGTAGCCTTGGATGGAGGACCTTCAATAAACATGGAAGGCATGGCCAAAGAAAAAGATTAAAACCCTCATGTTCATATGTATATACAGATTCATGCACAGCATGGAGGATTTTTTGGCATTCCTCCTGCAAGGGGGAATGGCACGGAGGACGCGTCCGGGAAAAGGAGGACGCGTCCTCTCAGGGGGGAAAAACGGAGCTGGCCAAATAAAAGCAAAAAGCCCTCGTTTATCCATTCCTGCTCCCCTCGGAGGACTTTGGGAGGATTCCTCCTGGGAAGGAAGGGGAGAATTGGGGGGGAGCGTCCGGGAAAAGAAGGACCCGTTGGGAAAAGAAAAATGAGAGAGTGGGTTTCCATGGCCATTCCTGCTCTGGACCTTCCTGCGTTTTCTGCTTCCATTAATGCTAGGAAGGAAACCCTGGGCACTGGGCTCCCAAAGCCAAAGGAAGCAAAGTTCAGGGTCACTGAATTGTAGAGGTTTGAGAATTGCATTATGACCCTGAAGGCCAGGGTTCAAATCCCAACTCGGCCATGGAAACCCACTTGGGCGAGTTACACCCTCTCAGCCTCAAAGGATGCCCATGGAAACCCCCCCTCTGAAGAAACTTGCCAAGAAAACCCCATGAGGGCCTTAGGGTTGCCATAAGTGGGAAACAACTTGAAGGCACACAACAACACCAACTGCTGACTCGCTTCGTGACCTTGTAAGAAAAGCACCTTGGAGTTTATGGAAATGCCTCGGACCATTTATTTTATTTTATTTCATTTTTTTTGTAAATATGACACTTGGCCGCAGTCGGCTTTAATGGGCCACTTGTAGAACAGGAAGGCCTAAAACCAACTTTTTTTAATCTGACTTGTTTCAATTTTTAACAAAACATATTTTGGCTGCAATGCAAGCAAATGTATATTATTACAGTAAGAAAAGGAAGTGGTGGCACAGAATACAGTATTGCTTAATGCAACCAATGGCCTATTGCTGTCCCTAAGGGCTTTCACGTTCTTGATGTTTTTATGATGCCTTTTTTGAAATGCGCAAAGATTTTAAAAAATAAAATGAAAAAACAACACACATGTACACACAAGTGATGCTGGGGTGTGTGTGTCAATTTCTGGTGATGCTTATCTACCAAACAGCAACATAACTGAGCTATTACTGTCACACAATATTTAGAAACAGTTTAGTCTTACAAAAAGCAGAAGGCACAATGCAGCTAAAAAGCAGGTGTTTTGGTTTAAACAGTTCTTTGATAAAGCTCCCAAAAGGAAAACTCTACAGTTTTTTGTGGGGGGGGGGGTTGTGGGGGCTATGTGGACACGTTCTAGAAGAGTTTGTTTCTGATGTTTCGCCAGCATCTGTGACTGACATATTCAAGAAGATATTCAGAAAGATGCCAGCCACAGATGCTGGTGAAATGTCAGAAACAAACTCTTCTAGAACATGGTCACATAGCCTGAAAATCCCACAAAAAACTATGGATGCCAGCCATGAAGACCTTCAACTTCACGTTAGTAAAACTCTGTTTGACACATACATTCGAGGTCTAGCATTCACACATCTTTGTCAGGCAAGATTCAAGAAGAATCCTGGCTTACGTTGGATAAGCCCACCAGCTGCTGTTGTCCAGTTGCTTTCCCTTCCAACGGTAAGGGCTAAACAAGCCTACGGTCTGAATGTGGCAAAAGTTGACCCTCTGTTATGTTTTCCATGAACAAGCCAGAGCAACAAACCTTAAAAAGAGCCTGGATTCTTTCTTCAGTTGGAGGAGGATTAGCCAGAGATGGTGTGTGAGGAAGTGGCAAATGGCTTCCATAGTAAGAAGGAGCTCTCCAAGGTACTGGGACATAGCCCTTAAAGAGGTTCAGCACCTTGAATAGTTCCTGAAGGCAAACAACAACAACAATTCACTTGGGTCTTCACCTAACCCCCCAGAAGGGGGTCTATTGAGCCTCCTGTTTTCTTGCTGTTCCATTTTTAAATGCAGGAATCTCAGCAGCAGTATCTCAATGAGACTGTTCCCACTTTGTCACTCTTTTTTCAAACTCAGAAATCTTAATATAATGGCCTTAGCCCTTTCCTAATACCCCACCTTTTTCCTGCCTTCAGAAGCTTAGTAGCAGTACCTCAGAGAGCCCTCTCTGGATTTTAGCCCCATTTAAAAACTGATAGACTACTTAGTTATGACAAGTCACCTCTTCTTGCTTTTAGAAAGCCAACATTAGGAATCTCAACTTGAAAATGGGCACTGTAATCAACCAAATGCCCCTTCCAAAAAACGTATGTCATATGCATCTATTACAATTTCCTTATAAATTATGACTGACCCTCCCCCTTGATTCTAACAATGTCATTCTCCCTCCCCTCCCCCCAAAAAAGCTTGGAATTTTGACTTAAAGGCAACTGAAAGGGCAACCAAAGAGAGGCTATCAAATGTTGTCTAGCATGATAACTTAATGAAATATAGCTTACAAAAGCAGCCAAGTAGGCACTCTCTTTTTTTGTTATAAATACAAAAGAGCTTTCTGATAAATATAGAGGTAATTTTGAATTAACACCTTCGATTTTCAGGAAAAAGCATGTGATCCTTCCATCCTGACAGCTCTTTCTAATATGTGGAAATCTTTGCAGGGAAAATTCAAGTATACCTCACTTTCTTAATTAATATGCCTGGACTAAGTATAGTTTCTTTTTTATTATTACATTTTTACTTTTTACTCACTGGAGAAGTCTTCTTCTTTTTTTTTAATACTGAACATGAGAAAAGTTACCATGGACTCTCAATTTCCTTTTATAAATTGCATGCAATATATTTCATTTATAGTCATCAATTGTGCGCTCATAATTCAGCCCCAAATGGGAGTTGCTATAATAAACTGTTTTGTTGGCTTATTCAGTAAACTGGTAGAGCCATGTTCCAATTTTATGAGATTTATTACCTGTGTTGCTGGATGACCTTAGCATCTTGTTCTCTTTCTCCTGGTGATGAGAATTAAGAGTTATTACTGAGTGCAATGGAGACTTCTGATGCTGTTCCAGCTGTAAATGGTATAACTCTGGGAAACTATAAGGTTTTAACTCTGTTGCTTGTGAAAAGAGGGGGGAAATGATTTAAATAGCTAATTGAGAGTGGTTAACTCAACATTTTTTTTTAAAAAAAAATCATAAACATCTTCCTTCATGGTTTCACTGTACATGTTTCAATGCTTTTTTTGTTTTGTTTTGTTTTGTTTTGTTTTAGAAATGAGAGCTGCTACTTCTCTTACTAACTCTGTAAGAAACCACATAACAAAGAAGGATGAGTACTTCACTATATGGATCTTTTAAATTGTCACATAACCCCCATTAATTGTGCACTTTAACCTTTGCACTGTGTTTACCATTATGTTTGGTATATATGTATCTAATAGAGATGCTCAGCTGCTGTGAGCGTAAGACAACACTAGTTACACACTTTCCAAAGCAACATGAAAATACCCTTCTACCAAAGAAATTATTATATAGTGCTGAGTGCAACTGAAATTAATTGAACACTCAGTCTTGATTTAAAAAAATTAAAATATGACTCATATGAAGATTTCATAAACCACTCAAAATTCACCTGTGTGACAAGTGTGCAGAAAGTAAGGTTTCAGATTTTCTGCCTTCAAGATTGCACAACATTGAAGCCACTGCGTGTGCGGAAGGAGTATATTTACAGTTGTTGTGCCCACAGTGTTTTACTCCAGAAATGAAAATCTAAGAATAAACGGGGTGCAATTAACAGTGGAGTGAAATGTATTAAAATGATATAATGCAAAGTCTGACTGAATCATATCAATAAGACTTCAGGGGAAACCCAACAATATAACCATAATCCAAGTTTATGCTCCCACTACAGAGGCAGAAGAAGAAGAAATTGAAAGACTATGTGCTGGAGTCCAGGAGGAAATGGACCACACACAAAAACAGGACTTCTTGTCAATCAAAAGTAATTGGAATGATCCGATAGGAAACAGCAGAATCAAAGCTTATAGGAAAATTTGGCCTAGGATCAAGAAATGAAGCAGAGTGTGATGGACTGAATTTTGCAAGGTCAACAGTTTGTTCATCACAAGCACATTTCTTCAGACAATCAAAGAGGTGGCTGTATATACTGACTGTATATCTGTCTAAAATTAGTTGTGATTGGCCACAGACAGCACAGCAACTGCTTTGGAAACAGACACCTCTAAGAGCTGCTATTTTCTCCTTCATCATCATCATTGTCATCATTAATGCTGTTGTTGTGTACCTTCAAATCGTTTCCAACTTATGGCAACCTGAAGGTGACCCTATCACAGAGATTTCTTGACAAGAGTTGTTCAGAAGGGTTTTGCCATGACTTTCCTCTGAAGCTGAGACAGCTTGACTTAACCAAGCACCCAGTGGGTTTACAAGACCAAGTAGGGAATTGAACCCTGGTCTCCAACACTCAACCACCACACCAATCTCTCTCTCTCATTGACAGGGTCACTATAAGTCTTCACAGCAGTTAACAACAACAAAACAATTGTGGGGATCTGAAAAATTAATTAATCCTTACACATTTTTGTGAAACCCCTGTGACAGGACATCTGGGCACTAAAACTGAAAGGTTGTTTCTGTTTCTTTTTTTTTTTTTTTTAAATAAGGATTTGTGATATGTAGCTATTTAACTGATGAAGCCCATAGTTTACCAAGGAATTAGAATCTTCTGGATTACTAGTTTCTTTGTGCTGAGGTGAAAATAAAATAAAATAAAGGCCAAGATCCTCATTTGAATGCTCAGACTTCAATCTCAGAAACAACTTAAATACAGTTTGTGAGAAAAAAATATATAGATCAGTAAAGAATATCACACAGGAGGCTTACCATGTTTAAATCATTGGGAAATCATCAGAAATCATGAGAAACTCAAGATCTGCGTTCACACCCCTGCATGCTTTTCCCATGAGTAGATCATCATACAGGCATCGGTGCTCCCTTGTCCCATCAGCAAAGCGTTCTTGGAGCAGCCATTTGGCAATAACGGGATCTTCCAGCTCCAGGAATGCTTTACTGACAGAAGAAGCAAGTGCCAACACCTCCATGATGGTTTACTCATGGGAGAAGCACACAGGAGTGTGAATGCAGATTATGGGTTTCCCATGATTTCTGACGATTTCTTCACGCTTTACACATGCTAAGCCTCCCATGTGATATTCTCCAGCATTTCGAAGGCTATCTGATGTACTGGAATGGTGGGTTGTTGCTTTTTTCTGATGTACCACAGACAAGCACCCTACTTGTGTCCAGTGCCTACATCTGCTTTTTTTTTTTTTTCTGGAAAATTGCCATGGAGTAGCTGCCAATGGCTCACAGACCAGCAGTGGTCCATGGACCACCAACTTTAACTGGTAATAAATAATTTGTGAAGCTTGCTTATTTCTGCATAATCCTCTTTATTTATAAATTGTTTTAAATCCACGAGGGTAAGGTGACTCTACACACCTGTTTATTTCCCCACATATCATCTCATTTAGAAGTGGCATCTCTATGTAACATATGGACTTCATGGTAAAATTCTCATCAGCACCCCTTAAAATGAGAATCGATATCCACTCTTAGGTGATCAAAGATCAAATAGATAAAAGGAACAGATTTCTTTTTTAAAAAAAACAAATGAGGACAACATGGAGAACTAGGATGATTCAGAGGCATGCACCTAATGGCACATGAAATTTCAGACTAAAAGGAGGTTTAGAGCAGAGAGCAGAGGATGCTTTCTTTTAGGGCTTCTCCTTTACTTTTAACTGTTTTATTTCTTTAAGGGGCTTGCTCATAGGAAGTGAGTCATAGATATGCTTTGGGAAGGAACTAGCAGCCAGGACCTCTCTGTGACAGAGTGTGAAGAACAAGCCAGGCCAACAGGGGTCTTTTACCTGGGTGTTTAATAGTCAATATTTGAGGAGGAAGCTCACAGTCTTGTTTCAGTGCCTCCTTAAGACTTCTGGACAGTAAGGGAACTGCTAAAGTCACCTGCTACACTTGTAGGATGTTTGTCTTCTTGCCTATGGATATGAGGAACTTCAGCTGCACCAAGTGCAAGTTGGTACCCTGCTGGAAGAGAAGGTCCAGCAGCTGGAGGCCTGCGTATCTACCCTTCTGCATATTAGGGAGCAAGAAATTTTCCTGGGCAGAACAAAATGGACTGTCGTGGTTGGGGAACACACAGAGGAAGTTTCAGGGGAAGAGGTCACTTCACATACACAGGAGTTAGACAGATGGAGAAATGTCACACATAGAACTAGGAACACCAGGCATCATTCTGGGAGCTTGCAACTACAGAACCAATTTGAAGCCTTCTCCCTTATCAGGGATAATGAGGGAGAGCAGCAGGGACAGTCTCAGTAAAAGTGCAGGAGATCCCTGTAGAATCAGTACAAGGAATGGCTGCTGCTAAGCCTCAGAGGAGGCAAGTGGTGGTTGTGGAGGACTCCTTGCTGAGGGGTACAGAATCAGTGGTGTGTGGGCCTGACAAGATGTCTCGGGAAGTGTGTTGTCTCCCTGGGGCAAATATCCATGATGTGACAGAGAGGTGGACAAGACTTGTCAAGCCTACTGACTGATACCCCTTTCTTTTGGCTCATGTGGGAACCAATGACATTGCAAGGCACAGCCTTCAGAATATCAGAAGGGATTATGAGGCTCTGGGGAGGAAGCTGATAGAGATGGATGCACAGGTTGTCATCTCATCATTTCTCCCTGTTGAAGGGCATGGTCCGGGAAGGCAGAAGAAAATAGCAGATGTAAACAACTGGCTCTGTAGATGTTGCTGCGAAGAACAATTTGGATTCTTGGTTCATGGGCTGTGGTTCAATGAGAGAAGGACTACTGGCAAAGGATGATTTGCACCTCACGCCAGTTGGCAGAAACATTTTTGCCAGTAGTCTCACAAATTTGATCAGGAGGGTTTTAAACTGAGTTATATAGGGAAGGGAGACAATATTTTGGAAGGCAGGAGTTCATCAAGGGCTGGAGATAACAGTCAACCTGTTATAGAGGGAACAAGTCAAATAGTGCAAAGACTCAACAGTGAGAGACAAAAATTTTTACACCGGAAGCAAGTAGGGAGGACCCACGATCTTAGATGTCTATACACTAATGCACAGAGCATGGGAAACAAACAGGATGCACTTGAACTCCTAGCACAACAAAGAAATATGATATACAGTCGGCCCTTCTTATACACGGATTTTTTTATACACGGATTCAAGCATACACGGTTTGAAAATATTCCAAAAAAGTATAAATTTACCTTGATTTTCCATTTTTATAAGGGGCACCATTTTGCTATGTCATTATATTTAATGAGACTTGAGCATACATGGATTTTGTTATACACGGGGGATCTTGGAACCAAACCCCAGCGTATAACAAGGGTCCACTGTAATAGGCATCACTGAAACCTGGTGGAATGAATCCCATGATTGGAATGTAGGAACAGAGGGATATAACCTTTTAAAGAGAAATAGGCCAAACAAGAAAGGAGGAGGAATAGCATTATATGTCAGGGATGTTTACATTTGTGAAGAGATCCAGGACTTATATTCTGGAAGCCAGATGGAGAGCATCTGGATAAAAATGAAAGATGAGGGAAACAACAGGGATGTTATTATGGGAGTCTACTACAGACCCCTAAGTTAAACTGAGGAATTGGATGATGCCTTTCTAGAACAGATAACCACACACTCAGAAAAGAGAGATGTAGTAGTCATGGGTGGCTTCAACTATCCTGATATTTGCTGGATGTCAAACTCAGCCAAAACCTCAAGGTCTAGCAAATTCCTCACTTGCTTGGAAGACAATTTTTTTGTCCAAAAGTCAACAAGGGGTCAGTTATTTTAGATCTGATCCTAACCAACAGAGATGCCTTAGTTAATGGGGTGCAAGTGGTGGGATCCTTAGGTGGGAGTGATCATGTTCTCCTGGAATTTGTTACAGTGGAAAGGAGAATCCAAGCATAGTGAGATACACATTCTAGACTTTAGGAAAACTGATTTCAGCAAACTCGGGGAAATACTGGGGGAGATCCCATGGTCAGGAACACTAAAAGACAAGGGAGTTCAGGATGGATGGGAGTTTCTCAAAAGGGATATACTGAAGACACAACTTCAAACTGTTCCAACAAAGAGGTGAAATGGGAGGTGTCTCAAGAAACCAAGATGGATGACTAAGGAACTTTCAACTGAGCTAAGTTTTAAATGGAACATGTATAAGAAATGGAAAAGGGGGGGGGGGGAATCATGAAAAAGGAATTCAAAGAAATAGCTAGCATGTGTAGGGGTAAAGTCAGAAAAGCTAAAGCGCAAAATGAACTCAGGCTTTCTAGAGAGGTTAAAAACAATAAAAAGGTCTTTTTTGGATATGTCAGCAGCAAAAGAAAGAAGGAAAGGGTAGGGCCACTACATGGAGAAGATGGCAAAATGCTAACAGAAGACAGAGAAAAGTCAGAATTACTCAACACCTTCTTTGCCTCAGTCTTTTCACAACCTGAGGAAAATAGGGCAGAGGACACAATAGGGGAAATGCAGAATAAGTAAAGAGTTATCACAGGAATACCTGGTTAAACTAAATGAATTTAAGGCCCTGAAAGGCTGGCTTGGGGTCAGAGTCGGGGCGTAGCTTTTATAGCCCCTCTTGAGGTTGTTTCAAAGCGAAGTTCCAAGCCAGGGACACAATCACCACACGGGACAAGGCCATTTCTGTTTGCCTCCGTTCCTTTCCCACCTTCTGGGCCTGTTGGGGAAAGTGGGGAGGGAATGAAAGAATAAGATGGCAATTCTATGCCTGTACAGTGGCAACCAGAGCCTACAGGGTGTGATGAGGCTCCAGTGCCAGTCTTCTTGCATAGTCTCCTGCTTCATCACCACTGCCATATTTTAACCTACTCCTTGACCTGAGATGAAGGAAAAATCCAGTGTTGAAGCAGTAAACACTGGATTTCTCCTTCATCTCAGGCCAATGAGTGGGTTAAAATGTGGCAGTGGTGATGAATCAGGAAACTGTACAGGAAGACTGGCACTGGAGCTTCATCCTACCCTGCAGGCTCTGGCTGCTACTGCCACTGTCCCAGCTAGCAGGTCGTTTATTCAGTCTGTTCAATATGGCATTTTCCAGGTTTTCCGGACAAATAGCAACCATAATTTGGCCTGTGTAGATATGCCCTTATCTACCTATACAGTTAGCCCTCCATAAGATTCCTTATCAATGGATTAAAAAATCCATGGTTTGAAAATATTTAAATATATATATAAATTCCATAAAGCAAACCTTTATTTTGCCATTTTATATAAGGGACACCATTTTACTGTACCATTGTATATTATGAGACTTGAGCAATCATGGATTTGGTATCCATGGGAGGTCCCAGAACCAACCCCCAGTGGATAACAAGGGCCCACTGTACAAGCCAGCTTGAGATTTTTAGGGGAGGGCTTTCCTCTTGGTCCCACAACCTTTGCAGGCAGATTTTGTGCCTTTAGGGTACAGTCGACCCTTGTTATAGGCTGGGGTTTGGTTCCAAGATCCCCCGTGGATAACTAAATCTGTGGATGCTCAAGTCCCATTAAATATAACAACATAGCAAAATGGTGTCCCTTATAAAAAAAAGGAAAATCAAGGTTTGATATTTGAAATTTATACTTTTTTTTTGAACATTTTCAAACCATGGATGCTTGAATCCATGTATAAAAAATCTGTGTATAAGAACGGCCGACTGTACTTGGGCCAGGATTTTCTTAGGCAAGATGGTTTTGCCAGTTCTAGCATATTTCTAAAGAGGAAGCTCTACTCAATGTGTGATTACTCAGATGGTATTGGCCTTTAGATGTTATTTTAAAAAAAACAAGGAGAGTAGTACACTGCTAAAACAAGTCTGATCAGTGTCAGGTAAGAGCCCTGAACATGGTTTAGGCTAAATTGGTGATGGTGATATTGGTGGCAAATATGTCCCACTTCTCAACATCGCTGATCACGTGGGTACATCTGGATACAAGACAATGATAATTTCCTGTAGTTCAAAAACATGTTCTCCAATATTTAAGAGGCAAGAATAAGTGGTTACAGACCTTTCTTAAGAACTTCTCCATTTAGCTAAATTTCAACTTACTTGTGGATATTTGGCAGCACTGGGGGCAGGGTTTACATATCTGCTCCTATCCTCATATGCAGATTTTTAGCCATATGCAAGTTCCAATGAATGCCTGAACAATGCTTATATTTTGCTTGATTCTAGAGAATCGTACTGAGGAAAAGCCTGGACAATGTGCTAAGGAGAAACAATTCCATTGGCAATTTTTGATAACAGATATTAATCTGCATCTTTTGGCCCTATTATCAGTGGACTGTGGTGAATATTAATTATGTTGTATTCATCTTTATCTCTTATCTCTAGATGTAGTATCATTATTTATAGCAAGGTGATTTAACGTAACTGAATTACAGTTTTATTATTCATTCTCACTTGCTTTAATTGCATTCTTTTCCACATGAGTACTTAGCAGTATTGATTTTCAGTTTGAGATACATATGTTACTTCATCTAGAAAGCCATGTCCTTTTTATAAAATGTGAATGTTTTAATTTTTATTGCTTTTGTTTAATTTTGGTGGGTAAGTCTTCTGTTTTGGCCCCTGCCATAATTTCATTGAATACAACCCAAGGTTTGTAATCCACTAAATGAAATATCTGTCATGTGTTGTCAATAAGAAAAGTGGGCAGGTGAACAATAGTTCTGCAATGATTTTCTGACCACCACCACCACCACCAAAGATTTTATTTGGTATTCTGGTCTCTCCAGTAAAAGATCAAATATTGCCTTTTGACACCAAAACAGTCAAGACAGGGCTAGGAATCATTCAGTCAACCCACCAGATGTTTTCAAGATGCAATTCCAGAATTATTATTATTATTATTATTATTATTATTATTATTATTATTATTATTA
>NC_056524.1:80305717-80486326 GCF_019175285.1 Sceloporus undulatus | reverse complement strand
CAAAATAAAACATAATTAATTATAACATTTTGACACTCTACAAGCTTATCTTTGTTTTAACTCTTTGAACGGTGTAAATTAGTGTGGTTGCAATGGTTTGCAAACCACATGTAATCTAGGCACCAGTGCACAGCCTGCCAACTTTTGCCACAACCCCCTTCTTCTGTGCAGCTGATATACTGATTGGGGTCTCAGTGTGATATGGGTCAGGGTTGTTACAAAATGGAAGGCGGATAAGGAGGTGTTTGCAGCTACCTTGGTGGTTTCCTCGCCTCATCAGAAAGGCATCCTTGCACCATGGGAACCCTGGCTCCATGTTATTCCCATGAACCCTTTTTCTTTGAAGATGTTTGTTTCTGATCTTGGTTTTCAGATTTCAGAGACACTGCATGCCATTTCAGCATATTCATCTATCTGCAGCATTCTCGATTTAAGCAAATTGTTCTTTTGTCCTTCACCTCAAACGGAGAAAAATGCTGTCATCACTGAAATGTAACTGACCATCAGCCCAGCAACTGTTTAAAATAGCCCTGTCTCCATTAAATGTGTGAGAAAGAACAAAATTGGTTAGTGACGGCAGTTTTATAATAAACAGAGGGGCCATCCAATTTGACATATTACAGCTGACCAGTGTCACAGTAGAATCTGCTATCTTTGCCATGCTTGGCATAATTTATTAGGGATTTCCTTTTCCTTCTTCCAAGAGTACCTTCATTAAAATCATCAAGGCCATTTCCAAACTGTCTAGAGCAGATTAGGCACTCTTATCTAAGTTAGGTTAAAAATAATTCAGATTTCTTGCTTTTGCTTTCAAAACAGGCTTTTGTAGCCTCAAGAAACAAGCAAAGGGTAAATTGTGACATAAAGAATTTTTATTAAAAAAACCAAACTGAACTGGACCAAATGTCTCTTGGTCATTCTGTGGTTAGAAAGTTGTGTTAAAGTGCTTACGTTTCAGTATATGTGGGAACCCAATTATGTTTGTATTATAGACAACATAAAGGTTTGACCTGTCTGCTTAGAACAGAAAAACTTCCTCCTCCTCCTCCTCCTCCTCCTCCTTCTCAAATCTATAAACATCTGTTCAATAAAAAATGGGCACCACCATAGTGAATATGCATTTATATTTAATCACCATATACTATACATCTTCCTTCCTTGAAATATATTTCTGTCAGTGTTTTGCCTTTGCCAATGATAAGTGGTCTTTCCACATCATAGTCAAAACACTGCTAAATATAGTTAAATACAGTCTATAACCACTTGCCAAGAATCAGAGTTTTAGTTGCCTTTAGTCCATCTAAAAGTGAGGCAATTGACCCAAATGGCATGGTGGATGTTCTTGTGTCACCAACTTGTGTCTTTCAGTCACACCTTGGACTTACCTGCTGCTGCCGCAGATTTGTCATTTTACATTTACCTAACTTTACTGGAAAAACTACTTGATGTCCAAATAAACTGAGGTCTAAAATGTTTCTCTTTTGTTATCTTAGTGCTTTAATTCCATTCCTGTATTCTTCTTTCTTATTAAAATATGACATTCACAGTCACTCCAGTTTACTTTCCTTCATGCTCTAATCAGATCTTGCATTTGCTATACCTTAAAATCATCTGGCATTTAAGAGTAGTTTGATGGATAGGTTTGGATTTCAACTGCCAAATAATAGGTCTGTCCCAGAGCTTCTTGGGCTATCTGATGATGGAGATGAGCAATTTTTCCCATTATGTACCAGGGATTAGTACCATATTTTTGTCCACTGGCTACAACAGTTATTTTCCCCTCTTTCCTGGAAACTGTCCATGGACCAGCATCTATTTGCTCACAAACCTGCACTAGAAACTGCACTTTGAGTAGCCCTGGCACAGACTTCAGTCCAAGCTATGATGCATTATCATCATTGTCATAACAAAGCATCAAGGGTTACTAGGATCACTTTTAAAGAATCCCAAAGTCCAATAATTCCACAAATATTATAGTAGACACTATATATAGTTACGTATTATTACATTTACTAGATGGAGGCTACAGAGTTGAAAGATCTTTACCCTTTAGGGTATGAATAGCCTCTATGTTTGAATCTACACTACAGAATTAATGCAGTTTGGCACTACTTTATCTGCCATGGCTCAATACTATTGAATTTGATTTGATTTTGATGGATTGATTTGGGATTTGTAGTTTTATGAGATATCTAGCCTTCTCTGTCAGACAGTTCTGGTGTCACAACAAACTACAAATCCAAGGATTCCATAAGATGGAGCCACAACAGTTAAAGTGGCATCAAACTATATGAATTCCTAAGTGTGGCAGCATCCCATGCACCATGTCATGAAAGACCAACCACAAAAGGCACACTAAGGAAGCCATTCAGTAGACTGGTTTACCTTCTGCACAAGCAGACTAGTCCGCTGGTACAGTTCTGAACTGCTTCTGCAAGACTTTATGACTCACACTGTCTGAGTGAGTTAGCATAGCCCAGAATCTCTTCTGCTTGACCTCAATGTGCCCTTGATTATCAGCAACTTGATTAATTTCAGTTCTGGATTATAAGTATGACATACTTTGGCTGCTGAAGAGACTGTGCTCTCTATGCTTTTAGAAGTAATCAGAAATAATTGCTTCTTTAATCTTTACATGCAGCAAGAGCACTAAAATAACAGTCAACAGTCACTCATGAAGAAATCAGCCCTACAGTGATAAGAATGTAATGTGGCAAGAAAGCTCTTATTACACATAGGTCACTGTTCAGTTTTGTGTCCATGCACATTTAGTGGACCATGCATAATGTCATTTATTTTGGTACTAAACAGTTTGTGTTGTTCCTTGCTGAAGCTTGTAAACATCTGCTTCACTGCCTCAATTGTTGTTCTAATAGGGCATGGAAGAGAGCCTTTTAATCTCTTCTTCTTCAAGAGTTCACCCTCTCATGCCAGTTTTTATGGTCCTTGGATAAGAGGCTTCTTATTCTGAGAGATAGCTATGTGAGCTACTGAGCCAGGAAAAATGAGAGGTGTATTTGCACTTTTAAATTATGAGAACAAGGTAATGTTTCAGCACATTAACTTATAATTTGTCTGGAGTACAATTCATAATACATAACCAGGCACAGAGATATTAAAGCAGAGATGAAAATCATGGGGCACCCCAGATTACTTTGTTGATACTAGAGCCGAGATAAGAATCATGAAGCTTTCCAGATTAGTTTGCTAATACTAAAGTAGAGATGTAGATCATATGTGCGCCAGATTAGTTTTGCGTTACTAAAGCAGAAATTGGAATCCTGAGTCACCCCAGACTAGTCTGGTGATACTAGAACACAGATGGGGATCATGGGCCCTCTAGATTTGTTTTTTCTTTTCTTTTCTTTCTATGTCACCTTTCTCCCAGAAAGGGACTCAAGAAGGCTCACAAATAAAAACATATGAAAAACTTATTACAAACTAAAACTACAGAAAGGCACGATACTCACTCCATATAATGAATACCCCATATAAAAAGCTGCCCCATATATTTTATACCCCCATATAAAAAGCCTGCCTGAATAAACTGGTTTTGCTTGCTGATGGAAGGCAAGTAGGAAGGGGTCCAGCCTTGCTTCTAGTGGAAGGGCATTCCAAAGGGCAGGAGCAGCCATGAACAAGGCTCTCACTTGTGTCCTCGCTTTCACACAAGGTAATCTCCAAAATGATTTATACTTATATTAGAACAGAATACAGCTAAAATAAACCATAATGTTTTTAATTTGACCTTCAGATGTTGTTGGACTACAGCTTCCATCATTCCTCACCATGGACTATATTGGTTAAAGCCAATGGGGCCTTCAGTTAAACATCATCTGGAAGGTCACATGATTCCCCATGGATTATAGAATTTGAAGGCACAATAGCATATTTTGATAATGGATACTTTTTCTCACTGGTTTGTGAACCATTGTAAATGTGAACTGCAGTGTACACACAAGTTTTGTCACATTTACTTAAACTAAGTAGGCAAGTTAAAGTGGGGGGGGGATGAAAAAAGGACCTCCTGAAGGGGGAGAAATTGGGTTTCACCTGTAAAACAGATGTTGTTTATATATGTTATTGATTAATTAACAAAAATTGGTTAATAAGTTACTGCCACAAGTTACAGTGAATTTAATATTTCTTGCCATAAAACATTTTTGAAGGAAGTCTGATTTAAAAACTAGTATTTCAACAGAGAACCTTGCTAGTCATGAAGCCTAAACCACAAACTACTTTGGTGGTGTTTATCAGTTTCAGAAGGTATGAGGAAAAGCATTATTTTAAACAATGCTCTTGCGAAAATCTTCAGGAAACAAAAACATAAAACTACCATTGTTACTAGTATCTATTAGCTTTACTGAAATATTCTGGTAATCAAAGATTATCTTTATGGTGAATTTTAGATGGTTTGGGAGGGATTTGTTCGTTTTTGTTGTTTTTTGTTATTATATCAGCCCTTGACATAGACCTACATTATTTCTTGAATTACTTTAGATATTACCTTATTGAATATGATGTCCTTGTCTGCAAGGACAAAAAAATTACTACAGGACTTTAAAATAACACATGCATATCAAGTGTTTGGCTTCTGCTATTGAAATGCAACTTTAATGCAATGGTAAATCTAGCATTATTTCCAACCTGGTCCTTGATTTTCTGTGATACTTTCTCAAAAGGACACTTCACATAGACATGCTTATTAACTGAGGACTAAACAAAAATCAAACAATGACTCATGTTTGTGTGTGTGTAAATTTGAATGTATTATGAAGATGACAATATGGGGGGATATGAGTATATCTTTGGCATGGAGTACATCCCAGGTTCAATCACAGGAACCTTCAGTTAAAACATTCAAGTACCAAGTGATAACAAAAACCTCATGTAGGAACCTGAATTCACTGCTTGCTTTATTAGGCTGGATAACACCACAAGATTTTCTGATTCAACTCATGGTCCTTCAAAGATCTCTCCTTAGATATCAGTAATATGACTGTTATCCCAGGAGTGGAAAACGTCTAGCTTTGAGGTGGATCAATCCCTCAGTGCCTGTTGACTCATCCTGCGAGTTCTGAATGCCAGCTCCATTTTCCATAGGCACGATGTCCTGAGGACAACATGGGGGGGGGGGTATGTTTATGCCTTTAGTTTATGCCTAGCTTTAAGTGGCTAGTTACTTACAACTAGATAACTGTTGTTAAGCAGTTTTGAAATAACTGAGGCTTGACTAAAGTGCAGATTTATGGCAGTTCTACACTTGAAAGACCTCCAAGTCATCCTATCCTCAACAGCGCTGCTCAGGTCTTGCAGACTCAAGGCTATGGCTTCCTTAATTGGGTATATCCACTGGAATGTGGCCTTTCTTTTTCCCCTCAACTATTTTTACCTTACTAAGCACTATTGCCTTTTTAGTGAGTCATGTCTTCTCATGATATGTCTCAGTTTAGTCATCTTGGCTTCTAGGGAGATTTCAGATTTGATTTGTTCTAGGACCCATTTATTTGTCTTTTTAGCAGCTACAGTATTCATCAAACTCTTCTCCAGCACCACATTTCAGATGAGTTGATTTTCTTCCTGTCAGCTTTCTTCACTGTTCAGCTTTCACAACCAAACATAGAAATGGGAGCCCTGGTGGCACAGAGGTTAAATACCTGTTCTGCAGCCACAAGGTTGTGAGTTTGATCCCAGGAGCTCCAAGGTCCACGCAGCCTTGCATGCTTCTGTAGGTCACTAAAATGAGTAGGCAGCTTGTTGGTAGCAATTAGCTTACAGATTGTAAACCACTTAGTGAGTTCGTAGTTCACTGATAAGCGGTATAGTAATGTACTTCCTATTGCTATTGCTATTGCTAAATTGAAAGTATAATCGCATGCACAATCCTAACTCTCACCTGAAATGCAACCAAGCAGCCAATCAAGCAGCAACTGAGAAACCTCTCACCTGTGCTGGCCCTTATTGCAAGGCTGGCACAGACAAGATTTGATACTCCAGAGACTTTTTTCTCATCTGGAGGTGCCCTAATGAACCAGCTATTTCCTGGGCATTATTTCGTTAACAGCAAAATTGGTACCAAAGGCAGAAATAAAAAAAGAAAGAATATGGATAGACTGTGTTATTCTGTATTGTTTCTTAAATCAGGTTGTGATCCCACCTCGATCCACCCGGGAGAGGCGGGAAAATACAAATAAATTTTATTACTGTATTATTAAAGAAGAGCACTTCAACTTGACTCTATTCAACACTAATAATATGTAAATATGAAATGAAACAATCAGTTCAAAAACATTTTGAAAGGCTAGCTGAAAGTTTCTTCCAAAATGTATCCAGGCTGATTTTTTAATTTATAGTATCCTTTTTGAGAAGTATAACTACAATAAAAATTATAATGTGGGGCAAATAGTCTCCTCTGGTTGTTTAGCCTATAATCAGTTTATACGGATTCATAATTCATTCTCCCTTTTTACTGAAATTTAGGATTGCTCAAATCAAAGTTGTTAGATTGTTGAAACTGAAGTTGTCTCTGCTATGTTGCTGTTATAATTTGCCATCAACCTATAGAGACCCTATGAATGAGAGCTTTCTAAGAAACACTGTTATCAACAGCCCCACCCAGGTCTTGCAAAGGGAGGACTGTGGTTTCCTTGATGGAGTCAATCCAATCCCTCACTCCATGATAACTGTCATCCTTCAGCCTGCGAGGGAGTGAACAGGCAGGCCCAGCTCCACCAGGACTAGCCTGAAGATAGAGAGCCTGCCCTTCAGTCCATCTGCCTGGGTCCAGGCCTCAGAGGGAGAGAAGAACCACTGGACCTCATCCCCTTTCCCACTACCATTCCCTTCTCCTTTTGTGTTGTGTCTTTTAGGTTGTAAGCCTGAGGGCAGGGAACTGTCTGATTAAAAATAATAATTGTAAGCCGCTCTGATAGCCTTTAGGGCTGAAGGGCGGGGTATAAACTCCATAAATGTGTGTGTGTGTGTGTGTGTGTGTGTGTGTGTGTGTGTGTAATGTGGTCTTCCTCTATTCCTACTTAGGCCCCATTCACACTCATGTTTTTGTGTATCAAAACATCACCCACTGGGTGATGGCCCTTGTAGTCTCTTCCACCTCTATGCTTCTATGATTCTATGGAGACAGGAAGGACATGAACTACATGAGTGGAGCTGAATGTAGTGGAGATCAATGTAGGATCTCATCCACTGTGTGGGTTTTTTGTCCCAGGTTTATGACTTCCTTGCAAACTTTCTCTCATGGTTCTTGCACAATCAACTGGTTCATTTGTACAGAACAACAAACATTTAAAGTAGGACTATGGTATTATGGTGGGTATACAGTGAGCCCTTGATATCCAGTGCGGGTTGGCTCTAGGACCCCCTGTGGATACTAAAATCCATGGATGCTCAAGTCCTGTTATATACAATAGTGTATAATCAAATGGCAAAATCAAGGTTTGCTTTTTGTGATTTTGGGGGGAATATCTACAAGCTGTGGATAGTGGAATCTGTAGATGCAGAATCTGTGGATATGGCTGGCTGGCTGTATGTATGTCTTGACTATAATCTTGATTTAAAAATAGCCAAACACCCCTATTTACTGAGCAAATGACAGATTTCATACCCTGAATGAAAAAGCTGGATGGGGAATTCTTTTCATGCACATAACTCTTATTCCTGATGAATGTGAGATGCCAGTACTTACAGCAGAGGTATTTCTTAAAACCAAGATTAATACCTCTGCCACAATTGTATTAGAATCCCTGGGGTTGCTAGAGGAAATCATTAAGTCTTCTCAAATGACAAGGTCAGCAAGAACTATTGTATATACTTGTGCATGTGTCAAACTCATGTATAACTTGAGGGAAGGTTTGGGGGATACAATTATGGATTTGGATATAACCCATAGATAAATCAAAGGTAAAACTTTGGGGCTCAATGCAGGGCTCCTTGGATCTATTCTGCAGAGAAGCAAAAGCACTAGTGCCCCTGGCCACTGCCACCACTTTCTCACCTAGGTTTTAAAAATGCCTTTTCCCACTCTAGTCAAAAAGGGGATGGTACCCTTTTTGATAAAATTTAAGGTACCATAATAACTCTTATCAAAAAAAGGAACAATACTCTTTTCTGAACAGAGTGGTGAAAGACGAAAACTCAGTCCACCCTGGACTAAAATAAGCATTATAATTCCTGGTTGTTGTTTTTTTGCTGCGGCAGTAATTCTGGCTTTTTTGAATGCCTGGGCAGGAAAATGACAGTGCTGGCTCTTTTGCATGTGCCTGTATTCATCAGGATTGTGGAGGGGGTTAGTATTTCTTTCACAGAAGGTTTCCTTGGACGGGCTCTTTGCACACCCACCCAACATTGGATGTCCACAGCTACCCAGTTTGTCTCCTCCCCAAATCTCCACTTTATCTGAAAAGACAAGTAGGCAATCAAGGACACCCTCCCCCCCAAAAAAAAATCTTCCTCATCGCCACTGCTGTTTCTTTGCTCACAGCTTATATAAGGGGCAGATGCTGCCAAGCAATGCAGGAGCTGATGCTGACCACTTGCTCCCTTCTTCCTTCAACCCACCTTCCTACCTTGCCACCTGGTTGGCCTGAAAGTGAGCTGCACTCCAGTTCTTGTCTTCTCTCAATTCCCCCACCATTGCAGGAAGAGCAGCTGGTTTCTCATCTTTTGCCTTCCTTTTCCAGTTCCTCTCCATAAAGTGGCTGAGCAGCAGAGAGGTGATGGAGAAGACATGGAAAAGACAGGAAACCCGCCACACCTCCAGCTGTGGAGGGATCCAGTGAAAGCAATGAGAAAAGAAACAGCAGTGGTGACAAGGACGATTTGGAATGTCAACAGCCAGTTTGCTTGTTGTTTCCTCCTCCTCCTCTTCCCCACCCACTTTCTCTGAGAATATGAGAGAGCTGGTTGTTGGCAAATGATGGAACGCCCTTTATCAGGGGAACCCTTCTGATAAGGAAGATGATCTTCCTCATCTCCACCACAGTTTCTTCAGACTCTCAGAGCTTAGTCCAACTGGAAAGAGCTTGAAAGAATCACTCACCCCCTTTTGCTGTCTCTGCCATTGTGGGAAAGCCTCAAAAGAATCGCTGCCACCAACACCATTTTTTTGAGCAGGCATTAAAATGGGCCAGATGTGGCATCTCAGCAGACAGTGGTACACACTGACTCATGAATAAGTTGTCCCAGATCTTTTTGGGTCAACTGTTTGACAGATTTTTTTCCCAGTTATACATGGATATATTCTTTATATCCATTCATTTATATTTATGTATAAGAATGTATATTCTTTTTAAAATGAAGTGTGGCAAGGGACTGGACTGCCCTGTGCAGGAAGAATACCAGAAATTGGTAGTGGCTGCTATATGTCTAATTTCTCTGGATTTAAAGTGGTGTTTTATACAACAAAATCTGGGATTTGATCAGGGAAGGCTTTTATATATGTTGAAATGCATTTGGGGGATTTCGGTGTGAAATTTGTCTAGAAACTGTACCAAAAATTAACAAAAACATTTGAGTTAAAAAGGGGTCTAGAGGGGACCCAATAATTAGTTTGGGCTTCCCACACCAAATTTCATATACAGTTATACAGCTGACCCTTTGTATCCATTGGGATTTGCTTCCAGAACTCCCTGTGGATATCAAAATTCGTGGATGCTCAAGTCCCATTAAATACAATGGGGTAGTAAACTGATGTCTCTTATATAAAATGCAAAATCAAAGTTTGTTTTTTGGAATTTATATTATTTTAAAAATATTTTAAAGCTGTGGATGGATCAATCCATGAATAAATAATCTGTGGATATGGAGGGTCAACTGTACATACTGATGTGTTATGAACATGACTATAGTACACATGAGTGTATAAGGCAACAAGAGGGTGTCTTATTTTAGGCTGGAAATGATGCTCTATGAATTAACTGATAATGCAGAAGTAATGAGATGACAATTCATAACGGACAGGTTGTAGGTCACCATGCATAGTACCTTGAGTTTAGTATCTCCCCTGCACTTTTGCTGATGTCACTTAAGATTGGTCTGTTTGCTTCGGTGTACCTCAGGATAAGAGCAAGAGTAATATAAGTTTTATTGTTTCATATAGAATCACATGAGTGGGGAAAGAATACCTGAATTTTATGTTTTGCAAAATATTTCTTACTTTAAGGGGAAAACATCATCTAATACACCCCTGTCCTTGAGACAAGTGCATCATTTCACCAAAAAAAACAAAAAACCCTACTCATTTTATCTCATTTCTGCAGTCTAGGTTTATTATGGGATGGTATTATATAACTTCTATTACTACTTTCATTCCCTACTGCACAGTAGTAATAGATTTTTTTCTCTTTTCATTAAATTTTACAGAATCCCATTGAGCACGGTTTGATCCAGAGTTTTCCTATAACAAGAGTGATCTGGGCCTTTATAGACACAGTAAAAATCCAATTACCTAAAACTTCATTTGTCCCAAATGAGGTCATGTCCCTCTTCAAAAATACTAGTTAGAATTTTAAATTCCCTGAATACTCTAAGTTCTCATTTAGACAGCATTCCCATTACATTAGGATAATTGAAGTTTATCAGTAATGCATTAAACTAATCAAAACAATCTCAGAAAAACACCACCACCCCCTTTAAAAACAAACAAACAAACAAACTCTGTGCAACTATTCACAAAAGTTTGGTGTCAGCTTTTTAAGACCTGTACACTTCAGTCCAGTTTATCTATGTTTCTAGCAGAGGTCTTTTGAAGGAGGCAAGGGGATGGGGTGTCGCCATTTATTATCACCAGACACTAAATGACGAAAAGCAGAAATACAGTTGCACTATTACTTCCCTCGATCTAGACACTATACTTTTATTGATGCAGCCTAAAATTGCATTGGCCTTGTTAGCTGCCGCATCGCATGTTGATCAACTTGTGGTCTACTTGGACTACCAGATCCCTTTCACATGTAGTCTCATTCAGCCAGGTGTCCCCCATCCTATATCTGTGCATTTCATTTTTTCCGCCCTAAGTGCAATACCTTACATTTCTCTGTGTTGAATTTCATTTTGTTAGCTTTGGCCCAGCTTTCTAGTCTATTCAGGTCATTTTGAATCTTGATCCTGTCCTCTGGGGTATTAGCTATTCCCCCTAATTTGGTGCCATCTGCAGATTTGATAAGTAGGCCCCCAATTCTGTCATCCAAGTCATTAATAAAGATGTTGAATAACACTGGCCCCAGGACAGAGCCCTGTGGGACCCCACTGGTCACTTCTCTCCAGGATGAAAAGGAGCCATTGTTGAGCACTCTTTGGGTTCGGCCAGTCAACCAATTACAAATCCATGTAACAGTTACCTTGTCTAGCCCACATTTTACAAGCTTGTCAAAGGCCTTACTGAAATCAAGATATACTATATCCACAGCATTCCCTTCATCTACCAAGCTGGTGATTTTATCAAAGAAAGATATAAGATTTGTCTGTCATGACATGTTTCTCTGAAACCCATGTTGACTTTTTGTGATTATGTTCTAGATATTCACAGACTCTCTGTTTAATGATCTCCAGCAGCTATCAAACCCCAGCTGCTTATCAGTGAGCAGAAGAGAGAGACAGGATGCAATTTAGACAATGAAGTAGCAGCTGGAATAAGCTCAGAGGAGGAGAAATGAAAGTGTGTTCACAAATGAAGCACACTCTCCTTTTCTTTCCCCCAGAAGCCCAGAGTAATCATATCTTCAAGATATAGTCTGACTTCACTCAACAACAACCCCTTGGAGGGGCGTGACAGCTGCCAGGGGAAATTTTCAGAAAGAGTGCCAAGGGAAGCAAATAGTCCCTTGCATCCTGGCTGGAAAGGGGCATGTGTGAGTAAACTGTACTTATGCACACATCTCACTAACAAGATGCTGGCCAATGTGTGCAATCTAGAAGGGAGCTCAGGTATGGGGGAATGATATTTGAAAGAAACCAAAACAGACTAAGTCCTGCAGACAAAAGTGACATGGAGCACAAAATGGCAACTAAAGTGAGTTGGCCAAGCTCAGGGAAAGTGCTAGGAAATTATACATTCAAACAATACCAAGGCATGTAGAGGTTTATGCAAATCATCTTCTACAGTATCAACATTAATTGCACTGCACTTTACTACTGTGAAGGATTTTCAAGGATAATTTATTCTGAATAACAAAGCAGTGACATTATACATTTGACAGGGTGAATTTGCTCCATAAAGACAAGAAATATCTATGTTTCTAGTTGAGGGTAAGCCATACAGTATATACATGGATATGACCACATTCACACTTATGTTCTCACAATATTAACTTGTGTAGCTGCTGTGCCACAGACAGCAAAATATCTTTAAGCGATCCTGATAGGAACCTGTGGATCCATGTAGGAATGGCGTGTGTGTGTGTGTGTGTGTGTGTGTGCTTGTGCGTGTGTACACACACACACACAATAAGACATTAAACAGTTTTTCAGAAGCCCAGATAAATTTCATGGCTGATTTCTCTTTCATGCTTGTTCTTGTCTTTTGCCACTTTTAAATTCACCTAGCCAAACAAACTTGCCCTCAGTTTAGGATATATTTCTTCACACCCCAGGATTATAACCTTCATTTGAAGAAGGAAATGGTCAGTGACTATATCATCTCAAGGTCTGTTCTCCTTTATTTATTTAGGGTTGTAATTGTTCGTGCTGCTGATATACCTTGTGGTGAGGCTGGTTGTGTTAACAGGATTTTGTTCTAGCAATTGATTTTCTTTCAATGAGTAAATAATGAAGTAATTTTCACCTGTCTGCTTCCTAATCAGAAATAGTTCTTTTATGCTGCCACTACAATGGTTGCATATTCTTATCGTTCAATGGGTTGCACATAAACTATTAGATAAAATACCTTTGTGAGCTGAAATGTCTGTCAAGATTCACCTGTCCTCCATTCTGTTACTCACATATATAATGTCAATAAACCCTCTAGGGTGTATTTTTCATGAAGGTCATACAAAGCTGACGCTTCCAGTCTGATAGTAAATTAGTATGGCTGAAACATCAGGTGCTGTGTGCTGCTGGTGACCTTAAACTCAGTATTTCTATTTTTATTCCTCATCTGTAGAAGGAAAGATCAAAAATTAACTTTATTCTACAACAACAGTGTAATATTATTGTGTTAAGCTTGAATATAATGTATACAATTTAATTTTAAGCTTGTATATAATTTATTATATGAGTCATGCCCAATATAAAATTTTAATGATAGAATTTTCTACATACCATAAATTAGCTTGACAAGGATTAATCTCTACAATGGGACAATGTATTCCACCAGATACACATTTGCCTTACAAAAGGTACAAAAAAGTCAAATTTCAATGTGTGTCATTTAAGATGCCAGCCACAGATGCTGGTGAAACGTCAGGAAGAAACTCCTCTAGAACACAGCCACATAGCCCAAAAAACCCACAAAAAACTATGTGTCATTTAACATTGGCCTGTGGACTATAGGGCCGCATGAATCGTTGAAATACCATTCCTACAAAGTGACTCGAAGCAGCTTTATTTTGGCCTGTCTGTAACAGGCCATTGTCACTTGTACAGTGGTTAAAAAAAAATCCCCAAATTTCAGCCATTTACCATGTACATGATTCATTACCCCCAAACAAAATATCCCACAATACTTGGGTTTGGTTTGGTTTTATATAAATTTATTTGCCCCTTATTCTACTTTGGAGAGCCAGCATGGTGTAGTGGTTTGACTGTTGGACTTGAATCAATACTCAGCCACAGAAAATCCCTGGATGATCTTGGGAACGTCACATTCTTTCAGCCTAAGAAGAAAGCAGTAGAAATCTCTTCTGAACAAATCTTGCCAGTTTCTGGCTCAGGGAGTTTAGGTGGAACTAAAGTCCAAACACACAAATACTTCTCTGAAGATGCCAGCCACAGATGCTGGAGAAATGTCAGGAATAAACTCTTCTAGAATATGGCCACATAGCCTGAAAAACCCACAAAAAACTATGGATGCTGGCCATGAAAGCCTTCGACTTCACATAAATATTCCTTTGGAGATGGTTTTTGTTTTGTTTTTTAACCCAGTGAAACTGGCATTAGATTGGAAAACATCTCAAAATTCACATTTTTTATTTATCCAAGGACATGAGGGTGAAACTATTATGAAAATATTTATTATGTAAATAGTTTCAGAACTTGGATAGCTATTCATGATTCCTACCTTTAACATCACAGCAATCCTGCAAAGGTGAGAATAATTCAAGGTGAATCCTTCACAGAAATCCTGTGAAGATGAGAATAATTCAAGGTCAACAAGCAAGCTTTGTGCATATGTGGGAACTTGAATCCTATTACTGTGCAACACTCTACATTCCACACTAGTTGTTTAAAAAGAAAGTAATCATGTAGTCCATATATAAAGTAAAATGCAGAATTTGCTAATACCCTTTATTAGGACCACTTATATGTTTTAAAAGTAGCACAAAGGTGGTGTGAGATTTCATCTCTTCCAGAACTCTTCAGCAAGTATGATGGTACAAAAATTAGATGGTGTGGAAGATAAAGGTAAAAAATTAGACCCTGAACCTTTCACACTATGCAATTACGACACTTTGTTTCTACTTCAGGTGCCATGGCTGCATCCTAGAGAATTAGAAGATGGAGCAAGCTTGTTTTCTGCTGCTCTAGTAAATAGGACCTGGAGCAATAGATTCAAACTACAGAAAAGGCAATACCAACTCAACAAGAGGAAGAACTTCCTGACAGTAAGAACGTCCTGACTGTAAGAGCAGTTTGACAGTGGAACACTCTCCCTCAGAGGGTGGTGGAGTGTCCTTCTTTGGAAGTTTTTAAACAGACAGATGACCATCTGTCAGAGGTGCTTTGATTGTGTGTTCCTGCATGGAAGAAAGGGGTTGGACTGTATGGCCCTTGTGGTCTTTTCCAAGCCTATGGTTCTATGATTATATGTTACATTCAGCATGCTTTTGCAAATGTATGCTTAGCACTACCATTTAATGCGATGATATTTGGTACTTATACTAGTGATAATGGGTTAGTGTTCTGAGTTTATGGCTAATGTAGAGGGGTACCTATTCTGGACACTGGTACTAGGGTGAAAAGGGTATACTTTTCATTATCACAGTAAATCCATAAAAGGTAGGACAGGAAATGGGACCGGAAACCACCCCCTCTCTAAAAAAGGGAGGTCAAAGACTGACAAGCTGTCTTGAAGAAGGAGACAGTAAAGCCAGACAACAGCAATGTATATATCCAGCAACTGATTATTTTGAAAGGTCAAGGAAGGACCGTTTTCTCAAGGCCACCTGGCAGTCTATCACACCCAGAACCTCCCAATTAGTTACTTCTTTTGTAGGAGAAATTCTTCCTAATTAACCAGAGGCATTCCATGCAAACATGACAGGAGCCATTTGCCTATCGGATTAAGCGGAAGAATCTCTACCTGCCAAACAGAGAAATAATCTGCCCCTTCCGCTAGTAAATTACTAAAGTTAGCTATTACCTGCACCTGGATCCAAAGGTTGAGGATTAACCAATCATGCAATAATTAACTGTATTTCCCCCTACCTGCTTTTCTGCCTTTAAATGTAAGAGTTGTATGGTTCAAGCAGTCAATTGATTTGACTACAGTCATACTGAATTGACCACAGTATCAATAAACTGTCTATACCAGATGACAGCTGGGTCTGTCTGATTGCTCTACATTCTTTCTTCTTACAGCATTTATGCTCCCCCCCCCCCCCCCCCCCCCCCCCCACACATTAAATTATAAAAAAAAACCATCTATACTGTGGCTATTTCTAGAAAAGAGATGTCATCAAGATGTTTGGGGGGTTTTTTGTCTCTCTCTTGCCATCTCTTATTCCTGGAATTGCCTTTTGGTAAACTTGTGGACTGTTCCCTCACTGTTTTTAAATTCAAATTAAAAACTTGTTTTTGTTTTCTAAAACGTTTGGAATTTTGAATGAATGGTTTATATATTTAGTCTACTTGATTATCTGTACTGATTATATAGCTTTATTCTGCATTGTTTGTGTGTGTGTTTATTGCATTTTAGTACTGTATTTTAGTATTAATTATTATTATAACAGTTATGTTTTAACCTGTAACTGTACATGGATGGTGTTGTATAAATGAACATCATCCTCATCATCATCATGAGAGAAATATCAACAGAAAACAAAATTCCCCCCTTCCTCTGCCCTGTGGCAGAGAATGAAAAGACCAGCACCCATCTGGGTATCTTCCCTTTCTATAGCTCCTGTCCTCCTATCCTTCCAAAAAGCAAATCTTGATTTTGCCATTTAATATAAGAGACACCATTGTACTATGCCATTGTATTTAATGAGACTTGCGCATCCACATATTTTGTTATCTACAGGAGGTCCTGGAACCAAACCCTAGCTGTTACCAAAGGCCAACTGTAATCTGGGTAAAGGATTCCTGGTGTTTTGCCCTGTCTCTCCTAACCTTTGTTTTGACATTCATTGAGTACAAATTGTCCTATCCTCAGGCTTGCCTCTTTTTCCAAGTTTCAAAGCACTGTTGATGCTTTTTAAATTATGGGTGCATAGATGTTGTAGAAATAATGCAGTTTGACACCACTTTAGCTGTCATGGTGCCATCTTACAGATTCCTGGAATTTGTAGTTTTGTGAGGCACCAGAACTCTCTGGCAGAGAAGGTTAAAGACTTTGTAAAACTACAAATCCCAGGATTCCATAGAGTGATAGCACTTAAAGTGGTGTCAAACTGCGTTATTTCTACAGTGTAGATGTACCCTTGGTTATTTATAGCCTGTTCCATGCACAGAGATCTCAGCACAAAGTAAAAACAACTCATTAGTCTATTTAACAATTCAATAGACACATAACACAGTATTAGACAATGTAACATTTTAGAACAATTTAGAGTATTTTTCCTATTATTAATCTATTCTCTTGTAGGGTGTTTTTAAAAAAATACAACTAGAAGGCAAGTGATTCATCTTACATATACTGGTATGCATCTTAACACTGTATTTACTTAGAAATAATATCAGTGGTATTCATTCTGAATAAACATACATAAAACCACGATACACGGGAACTCTTTTTCCAGTAATTATTTAACTAGAAAGACTATGGTGCAACCTATTAGATGGATAAATTATAATAAATATGTGCCATCCATTTTCACTACAACCAACTTTTTCCATTGATTTTGGAAGACCTACACATTCTCTGCTTTAATTGTAAAATTTTGCCATAACTGTTAATTAGGCTGTAACCCTATACCTACTTTTTGTTGTTATTTGCCTTTAAACTGGCTTTCTCTAATGGTGAGACTATGAATAAGAGACCTCCAAGAACCCCAATTCTACTCAGGTCTTACAGACTCTGAACCATAGGTACCTTTATTGAGTCAATCCATCTGTAACTTGGGCCTGTTACAGACAGCCAAAATAAAGCTGTTTCGAGTCACAGTGGAGGTATGATGTTTCAATGATGCATGCGTCTTAAGAGTCCAGAAGTTGCACCAAAGCCACACTCCAGCCCTAAGAACTGGAGCATGGCTTTGGTGTGGCTTCTGGACTCGTAGGACGTATGCACCATTGAAACACCATACCTCCACTGTGACTCGAAGCAGCTTTATTTTGGCTGTCTGTAACAGGCCATGGTCTTCCTACTATTCTCCATTTTATCAAACACAACTGTTTTATCCAATGAGTTATGAAAGAAGCCACTCCCATTAGCCTCATTAAACACAACCCAATTTATTTCTGAATAGAAATGTACATTGTTGTTATGTGCTTTCAAGTCAACTCCAACCTATGTGCTCAGAAGTGGCTTGCCATTGCATAATACATTACTTTGAGTGCATATACACTGTAGAAGTAATGTAGTTTGATACCACTTTCAGTGTGGTAGCTCCATCCTATGGAAGCCTGGGATTTGTAGCTTTACAAAGTCTTTAGCTTTCTCTGTGAAAGAGTGTAGGCACCTCACAAAACTACAGGTTCCCAAGATTCTGTAGGAAAAAGCCATGGCAGTTAAAGTGGTATCAAACTGCATTTTGTTTTTACAGTGCAGATATACCCTTTGCTATTAATTCAAACAGTCTGCTTAATTACTGCTGTGCAATTAAAGATGATGTGATTTTATCCATAGTGATATGTTACAAATAAAAATGAATGAAAGTATATGGATTTAGTTCTGAAATAATCATCCTTTCAGTAGACCCACTGAATCAGTGAAACATTAAAAACATAATTAACTAATGTAAATACATTTGTACACAATGTAAGTAAATTAGAATCCAACTCATTTTATTTGTGACATTTTTCTTCCAAGGCTATTGGACAAAATATGGGTAGCATGAACTAATAATAATCAGTGTTCCCATAATCAGTGTTGTTGTTGTTGTTTATCCAATTCCATGTCACATTCTCTCAGCAAATTGTGGAAGGATCTGTTCTAATTTTGTGAGTAGGTTCAGAGTTATCCAATCTGTGGAGCTGACTCCATCATTTCTTAGCATCTTCGCATCCCCATATCTCTGAAGAATGTTTTTCAGTTCTGTCTGTGGTCTAAAGGTACCACTTTAACTGCCATGGCTCAATGCTATGGAATTCTGAGATTTGTAGTTTTGTGAGATATTTAGCCTTCTCTGTAGGAGAGTTCTGGTGCCACAACACACTATAAATCCTGGGATTCCATAGCACTGAGCCATGGCAGTTAAGGTGGTACCAAACTGCTTTATTTCTGCACTGCAGATGCAGCCTCAGGCTAAGATACTATGGGCCTCAACAGACTGGCACTAAATGCCGGCATCAGGGCAGAGTGGAGGCGTTGCATTCACATGCTGTGCACCCGTACTCTGTCCCCATGCCACTGTGACAGCGCACACCCCACCACATGGCGGGAGGCATCACAGTGCTCCCTTGGCACTGCGTGTAGATGCGCTGCACCAAAGGAGCATCAAAAAGCTGTGGTGCCAGCTTTAGTTAAATTGTTAAACTAAGATGTAGCCTTAGTTAAATTGTTAGAATCTTTTCACACCACTTGCCAATCTTGCAAGAAAAAGCTGGTATTTGTATAAATAAAATGATGGTGGCATCCTTACCCTTCTTCAAAACTCCAGTTTGTTGAGTGTCCTGCATTTGTGTTCTATACAATGGGCCCTTGGTATCTGCTGGTCTTTGGGTCCAGAACCCCCTGTGGATACCAATATCTGTGGATGCTCAAATCCCATTACATATGATAGTGTAGTAAAATGGTATCCCTTATATAAAATGGCAAAATCAAAGATTACTTTTGGAGATTTTTAAAATATATATTTTCAAGATGTGGATGGTTGTATCCATGGATAAGGAATCTGTGGCTATGGAAGGTCATCTGTAGTTTTTACTCCAGAATACCCTCAAGAAAATGTTGAGATCCTCAGAGGGTTATACTAATGCACCTTCCTGTTAAATAGTGAATTGATCGTATTATCCAAATGGGGTAATGTAACAAATGGTCAGATAATTTTTTAAAGAATTATTCCAAAGTCCTTATCTCATATATTTTTAATTTAATATCAGAAGGCTAAAAAATGTCTGAAAACTCTTCAGTCCCTAGAAAACAAGGTTTTACGTGTAATAGTTGATGTTTTATTATTGAAACAGAATCTGAAGACTAAAACATTATTCTCTACAACACCTATACAGTGGACCCTTGTTATACTCTGGGGTTTGGTTCCAAGATCCCCCGTGTATAACAAAATCCATCTATGCTCAAGTCCCATTAAATATAATGACATAGCAAACTGGTGTCCCTTATAAAAAGTGGAAAATCAAGGTTTAATATTTGAAATGTATACTTTTTTTGAACATTTTCAAACCGTGGATGCTTGAATCCATGTATAAGAAATCCATGTATAAGAAGGGCTGACTGTACTACTACTTATTGTTGGAGGAGGAGTAGATTGCTAATTGTGGCGCATTACGGAGCGCCGAAAAGTGGCACTCTGCCTGTGCCGTCATTGGCTGTGCCGAGAAGCCCCAGCAGCCAAACTGCAAGGCTTCCCAGCGCAGCTAAAAAGAAGCGCCAAAATGTCGCTTCTTCTTGCGTCATGGAAATGACGTGACGAGGTGCCAATGGCGCACTCAATGCATCATTGTCGCGATGCTACGTGCGGACGCTAAGCGTCTGGCACATAAAAATGGCCACGCCCGTGTGTATAGGGCGCGGCCATTTTTATGCCCCCGTCATGTGCTAGGAGTGAGGCCGGTATGGACGCTAGGTCCTTGGTCAATCCCTGGCACGTGACAGGGGCGCCGCAAAGGCCCATGCGGAACGGGCCTCTGTTGCATTTGTCTTGGGAAAAAAGTACGGTAAAGAGCTGGATATATAAGTTTAACCAGAAATGTAATGTTACAAAATATAGTGACTTCTGTCATTTTGGCAAGGAGGGAAAAATGTTTGATATGGCTTCAAGTAGCTCAGGCAGTTTACAAGTAGTTTACAATGACAATGGAAACAGATTTCAAATATATATGTGTTGGGTTAAACATTAAGATAAGAAATAACTCAAGCTGGCTACATTTATGTATATTTCATCAGTTACCATGTCACAATACATCTAGGGTATATTTTTATGATGAAATTACCTCCCAGAAAACCAATAACAACATAGATTATTAATACACTACAGTGCCTTGACCCTTATAGTCATAAAATAATGATCAAACAAGTAAACCCCCAAGCACTGCCTGGATTCAATCCAGAATAAAAACTCCTTTGCTTAATACAGTTTTAATTGCTTCTGCAACCTAATCAACATGGAGAGTCAAAGCAATTAATCTAACTATATCACTTCAAGCAAGTTGTTCACTACTCTTGCTCATGTAATTGCTTAAATATATACATCCACCGTTCTTGTTCCTATAATTGCTTATGTATATATATTTCATTGTGTGGAGAAACACTTCTGTTGCTGAAAAAAAATTCACAGGCTTTTAACTCTATGTTTCTATCTGTCTGCCTGTCTGTCTATTAAGCATATATAAAATGTCTCATCTTCTTAGAAAGATGTTTATCAATCCCAGGTCACATTAATTCAACAGTGTGACAATGCATGTATTGAGGAAACCCCTGGTCAGATACCTAATATTTTTGTGGCAAACAAAATTGGCTTTTAGACCAGTTATCTCACTCTGGGTTTCCTCTTATTAAATACTGAATTATTAATTCATGGTCAGATTATAATGTGTTGTTTTTTTCTGTCTTGTCTTTTTAAATATTTTTAACATACTGAATATAAGTCTATGGATATGATATATTGTAACTTCCTGTGGAGCTTTTACTGTTTCTATTATATTGTAATTCTTTTCACTGTTTGAGATGGCTTTATGCTAAAGCAATAAAGTTGTTGTTCAAGTTGGCTGGGAAAGCCATTGAGTCCCTGCTTTCAGTTCTCTGGTCATTAACTAAGATGTAAAGTTACTTACAGCAGTTTGATAAAAGTAAACTGAGCACATAAAGAAAATCAATTCATTTGAGATGTGGTGCAAAAGAAAAAGAGTGTTAAGGATACCATGGACAGCCAAAAAGACAAACAAATAGGTTCTAAAACAGATCATGCCTGAACTCTCCCTGGAAGCGAAGATGACTAAATTGAGGCTGTCAGACTTTGGACACAGTATGAGAAGACATGATTCATTACAAAATATAACAATGCTAGGAAAGATGGAGGGCAGTAGAAAGAAATCATGACCTGTAGAACCTGAACAGAGGGGCTGAGAACAGAAGGGCTTGGAGGTGTCTCATTCATGGGATCACTATGTATCAAAATTGGCTCAAAGACAGCTAGCAATAACAAAACAAAACAAAAAACACCTTTCCTACATGGCCATTTAATGAGGTTCTGGAAAACTGCCATGTGAAATGAGACACTAGGGCCATGTTTCCATGGGCCAAGGAACATGTTCTCCCCGCATCCTCACAGCAATCAGTCCAGACAATGCAGGGTCTAATTCCTATTTCTCGTGTGAACTGTCTTGATAATGTATGGCCAGGTCAGCAGTGAACCCAGATTATACCACCCTCAAAATGGATTTTAAAAACTCACCTTTTGTTCCAAATCTTCACAGCAAATTACATGTGTGTCCTGCTGTGTTTCCCACTTCCACTGCCACAAGTCACTCCCTTTGAGGTCAGAACAAGGTGCCCAGCCATTTGATTGACACTGGGCAACTCATTTCTGATCTCTGAAGAAGCAACATCATCCTAGTACTAGCATCAGGCATCACAGCAGGATGCACATCTGAACAGCCACCCAGTGTCACTCCAAAGTGTCTAGGTAATGAGGGCATTCAGAGCAGCTTCAGGGCCAGAATACTCTGGGATGATCCCCAGTTATTCTGGCTCATGTGAACATGGACTAAGAGTCAATGTAAGCATACTACCTCTTGTTGTTGTTTTTGTTGTTGCTGCTGCTGCTGCTGTCATTGTAGTTTCATCCCCCAGATTCAGATTTGCTTCGGAGTGATTCCTTCAAATCAAAGGAAAAATCAACTGCATTGTTTTCAAGATATAACTGGATTCAAACCTGCACTTAATAGTTCTGCCTGAGGGTGAGAGAAGGCATCTGGAAAGCTACACCTCCCATAGATTTGTAGTGAATGTTACTATAGATGGGTAAGCCAACTAACATAGGGGAATCTTTCTGCTGGATACCCACACACATATGACTCAGTGCTTACATTCCTATCTATCATATATTTATTTGCTTGTATCTAGCTTGTTTTAAGTTTGTTTGCTTATTTGTGTCCCTTCCCCCCCCCTTTCTTTTTTAAATCAAGGTTCTCATTCAGATGTTTGTTCACATTTTTATGAAGTTCTTGGTGTAGTTTGCTACACCACTTTGGGTCATTCTACACTATAGTACTACATAATTGAAACACCTTGTTAGTTCCCAGAGTATGAGAAAGTGACTTTTAGTAACTCTTGTATGATAATAATTATGCTGACTAGAGTTTTCTGTAAGTTGATCCCAAAACAGGACTTTTCCAAGTTCATCTGGTTCCTCTGTGTTGGTCAGGACCTATTGACCACATTTTTGTCCCACCCACATGTAGTCAGTGACAAGTATATGGCAACATTTGGGTTTTAGTCCTCAGTACTATACAGTGTGCCCTTTTTTTATGCAGGGAATCTGTTCCATCTCCGCGCCCCCCCCCCCACATAAAAAAGCATATGCTCAAGCCCCATTGAAAGTAATGAGGCTCGTGCATGTGATGATGGTGTGGCAGCGCAGCGGCGCGTGCATGCCTTGGAGATGCGCCCCATTCATCTAAATGGGACGCACTGCCCCTTGTGCCCCGCACGCTCCCGTGCGGCTCCCTTGCGCTTTTCAGCGTATGCTGAAAGCCGTGTATAGTGCATCAACATATAACACGGGCGCACTGTACTTACTACTGGAGGATTCCAAAAAGCTGTGAGGCTGATCACCTTTAATAGTTCCCCCCTCTCTGCCATTTGAAACAGGAGTAGAGACAGAGTTCTAAATACAATTGTTCCAAAGGATAGCCACTTCTTCTCCACCATAGTGGATCACTCATATGTCCATTTTTAGAATGCTACCATGCTTCAGCAATGATGTATTCAATGTGTTTCCCTTCACCATGTGGAAATACAAAATATTACTAAAGTAGCAAGTCTTTTGATTTGGAGAATATATGTATCTATTAATATACTGCAACTGTGTCAGGAAATTTACTATACTGATTCATTTGGGGAGTAACATGTAGAGTTTACAAGATATACCCGATGTATTTGTTAACTGTTTAGAAGGCAGGCAGAGGAAATGCGAGTAGTCAAATCTGAAGGAGGACCACACAGGAATGCAGTTTTCTTCTGATACCCAGCATAACATATCCTGGCTTGGTCTTTATGTACTAAATGCTACAATAAGAGATGAATCCAATTGTAAAGTTAAGTGAAAGTCTCCTTTTTGTAGGCAATACTGGCACACCTATAAATGGATAGACAAACTTTTAAATTTACAAATACAAAAGCATTCCATATAACTGTGTACAAGTATAAGAGTGGTTAATTTTAGCCCTTAATCTTTATCAATAGTGTTTTACTTCCTTGGTCTGAATAAAACCATTCATTTATGAGATATGAATTTTTCCCTCCTTAGCCTGCATAATACAATTCATTTATGAGATCTGACTTGATAGAAGGACAATGTGCAGTACAGAATGCAAGGATGACAGGCTCCTCAATCTTCCTTGTCCCATTCTTTATAAATGATTTGGTCAAGGCTACAGCCTATAATGTCTTATCTATAATATGATAGAGAGGAAAAAAACTGAACTGTGTTCAGCTGTATTTGCACAATGCTCTTAGGTAGCTAACCATAGGGTTTTTTTCCCCTCAGAGGTGAAAACTATACTACTTTTCTTATGTTTGTAATCTTTCTATATCCATTTAAACTTAGACTCCTTTTGTCTTAGATATAAAATGCTGAAATAAATGGTTGTGATAAAGATCAAATATATTAGCATTTTACTAAAGTTTAACTACTGTATCCAATGATTGCTTGTCCCTGTCTCTGTGACTGAAAATTTACTAAAAAGAAAAATAAATGAACAATGGGAAGAGAGATCCTTTGAATAACATGCAAAGAAAAACAGTCAGGTCATATGAACGGAACCTTACATTTGCATAAAGATGTCCTGAGTCCATTGTGACTCAGAAGCTGACACTGGTTCTTCTCTCCCTGTCAGTAACTTTCCACATGGCTTACAACTTTACACTGGAAAGCAAATGGAGAAGCACAGAAGTGTGTGTTAATTGCAGCACTATCACATAAACATCCCAATGTCTGTTGTCTTATTATAATTCATGGTACAATGAAATGTAAACACTAACAAAAGAAATGCGAGTAAAGATGGGAATTGCTTCCATAGATAGTTGCTCTGCTACTGAAGCAAGATACCTAAAAGAAAAGGCACTTAGCTTCATGGCAAAGACATGTTTTGCAGGCAGAAGATCCCAGGCTGAGTCTTTGACATCTCCAGCCAAAGGGATCAGAGGGCAGGTGATGAGAAAGAATCAGATAGTTGCCATTGGTAGTTCCAAGGAATCTCATGTGTTGTTTCAGTCAGTGCACTATCTATGCTGGAAGCCCACAGTTACAGGTTGAGTCTCCCTTATCCAGAATTCTGAAATCTGAAATATTCCAAAAACCAAAAAAATTTCCACAGATGGCTGAGATTGTGACACCTTTGCTTTCTAATAGCTCATTGTACACAGATTTTGTTTCATACACAAAATTATTTGAAATTACCTTCAGGCTCTGTGTATAAGATATATATGAGACATAAATGAATGTTGTGTTTAGACTTGGGTCCCATCTCCAAGATATGCACATATATTCCAAAATCCAAAATAAAAACACCAAAATCCCAAATACTTTTGATCCCAAGCATTTTGGGTAAAGGAGGCTATTCTCCCACTAAAATTACAGTTTTTTCAAAAGCATGATGCAGTCAGGTCTACTCTCTTATCACAACTTGATAATCTTTCTGACATTACAGCCTTTGTTCACACTAATACCTTATTACACTCAGCATTTTGCACTGGCCAGCCAGTGCCACCCAGCATTGCCCAGTGTGTGCCTAATCTGGCACACACAGAAGAGACAGTGAGAACAGAGCGAAAGAGAGAAACTCCACAAAGAAATATAAATTAAAAGGAGTCTTTACAAAGGTCTTTTCCCTGGAAATGGGGAAACTTCATGCTTCAGGATAGACTAATCACTGGCAAATGAAAGTAATTAATCTGTCAGCAATTAATCCAATCTGCTCAAATCAGGAACCTCTTCATCCTATCACTGGCAAGAAAAGAGCAAGCAACATCTAAAGCCAGCCCAATGATGACTCAAAATTGGGATTAAAGCAGAATTGTTTTATCGTACTGTACATGCTAGCACCACAGAAGCAGGAAAGGGGGGTTATTCACAGAGGTGTTATATTAATGAAAAGAAAGGCCTGAAAATGATCTTCCACTAAAATAATAACAAAAAAGAGATGAGATCATTTCACAGTTCCCAACAAATGATGCTATTAACCAACTGTTACTGTGATTTACTGCCTTGTGTGATATAGTCCTCTGTGTTTCTTAGTCACACATGTCCTGGTTTTCATCTGTGAAGTGTTAGAATCATAAAATGATAGAATTGGAACAGACTTCAAGGGCCATCAAGTCAAACCCCTCGCCATGCAGGAATGTACATATCACCCTGATCCATGGCCAAATTTATAGAACTACCATCATGTATCTGCAGGTTAAAGAATCTCCAAGACACAAATCAAACCTTCAGTAATTAAACAGAGGCTTGAAACCAGAAAAAACAAACATCACAGATATAAGAATAGCTCATCAAGAGCTCAGGGGTCAGCTAAAGGCCTTGTCTGCTTCTCTGATGAATTGGCTGCTTAGCTCAGGGACGTAGTCGGGGGGGGGGGCGGGGGGGCTGGACCCCCCCCCCCCCCCCCCCGATAGAAAAAAAAAGGGGCGCGGCGGGGCCCCCCCCCCCCCCCCCCCCCTTATAAAGGGGTTCTCTTCGGGCCCCCCCCCCCCCCCCCCCGCTTTCCAAAATCCTGGCTACATCCCTGCATGGCTACTTTGCTTGCTGTACTCAACAGCTTGCTTTACTCTGCTACTGGTAAGGACCATATCAACCCAGCAGAAATAGCCTGCTCTTGGTAGTCAACTAAAAGTCAAGTGACAGTAAGTACCCCAAAGTAGTCTGCACCACTGAACTGGGCAGTACAGTAGGATCAGCATTTTCTCATTCAGATCCTGCATCTAGCAGGAAAGTTATGGGAGGTGAAGGAGATTGTTTCTCTGCCCTACTGCTTTTCCTTGTGCACAGTGACTGTCAGTGGGGTTGGCATTGCCAGGCTCAGCTTTGTTTCCCTGGCCACTGATTACTTACAGACTCATTCTGGCTGTTCTTGAGCACTGAGTGGAGGAGAAGCAGCTCTCAATTCTCCCACACAGCATTAGTCTGTTTCTTCCTGTGTTGCTGCATACTATGGTGGGTACCTTGTGGAAGAAGGTGCTCAATGCCATTTTCTAGAATGTTCCCAAAAGTATATACATGGGCATCAACCCGTTACACTCCATATGTCCTCCTAGACGATGCCAACCTCTCTGTCCATTGATTAAGCAAAGCAGGGAAAATTTTAGCTAAAGATCTTGTTTGCTCCTCTGATGCCCTGGAAATGCTTATTTGGTATTCTCTAGTGATGCCTAATGTGCTCTTTGGCTATCCAGTACATCATTCCTTGCAAGACAAAAGCAAGTCTTGAAAGTGATGTTTCCAAGTTTCAATTTTCCCTGCTTTTTCTAAATCTTCTGCTTCTCTTTAACCAGGTTCTTCTATTTCTCAGCATATGTGTCTGTCCCACAGGCTAAAAGGAAAAGGTTAAGATTTCCTTAAGAAAGAAGCATGGCTCACAATTTCTCTTTCAAGTTACAAAAGAGCCTTTCAGTGGCCAGGCCACTGTGCTTTTTGTGGTGATGTTAAAGAGCACATGAAAGTTGTAAAGTGTGAGATAAAATCACAGTGGTAACTAGACAGTTCTAGGACATATTCTTACCAAATATGCTCTGTAGGGTGCAAGCTATTTCCCTTTAGAGGTCCTTTATCACAGAAACATATAGCATGGTCCAAACTTCCAAACCTTTTCAAATGATGCCATCTGTGTAGCCAGCCATTCACTCACAATACTCTGCTCTCTACCTAGGCAATGACCTTCAACAGAAAAGATTGACAAAAACACCACCTGTGCCCCAAGGTCCTTCATCTTCCCAATCAGAGCTTCATAGTTATTGGCTATACATTCAGAGCTATGTCTGATAGTATCTTTTGTTCCTCCACAGATCAGCAGGAAGGGATAATGGATGGCAGACTCTTCTTAAGTTTTGGCAAGCTTTCTGCTACACCCTAAATATTGTCTGATTAAAGTATTTATTTATTGCTTTGCTATCCACCAATATTTGCAATGCAATGAAATAGGAAGTAAATATAGCTCCTGCTACAGCTTGCCAGGATGGGCCCTTTCTACCTCTGTCCCTCTCAGAAAAGAATCATCCATGCCCACACATTTAATCCTTCTCAGGAAAGCAGCAGCATTTATTCCATCTTTATATGCCTCTGAAGTCTCCTCACTTCTCTTTGGAGCATGGCATAGATGTTGTCATTGCAGTGGGGAAGAAATGTTTCCACCAACCCCAAAATGGTAGGAAGAGCATAACCTTACCCCCCAAGACTAGGTTGCAAGGGGGGCTGAAAACCTCCTAAAATTGGACCACCAAGACTTCTATGCAGTTGAGCCTCCTCAGCCATTAGCAGTGAGATGTACACTAAATGATCAAGCATTAAGAAATGTTGTTTTCCAGGATTAATAAAGGCTGCTTGCAGTCTGAGCCATGCACATTTACTTGGAAATACATTTTGCTGAACACATGCAGGACATTTCTAAGTATGTAGTGTGATCATAAGCATCTTCATATTTAGAGATCTTTCAGTAAAAATGGATGATAAAAGTAATTTGCCATGCCCCTGCAAACAGGTGAAACTAATAACAACCTGCTTGCAATGTTGCATCCTCCCCTTAACAGTTCTGGGGTCATTTTGGGCATCAGGTGTACAGCCCTAATGACACAGAAAGATACCTGATATTATAGTGTTCCCTTAATGTGTGGGGGCTTCTCACCTGGGCATTAAAGTGTGTGCCATTCTTCTCTGTGCCCATCTCTCACATCTAGTTTTCTTCCTCTTCCCTTAAAATTGTACTTTCTCTTCAAGCATAGATACCTGCTTTCATATGCTGCAAGTGTAGTGTTTGTTTCGGTATTTCCCCCCCCCCCTTTTTTTTTTTTTTTTAACATCCTCAGGCTGGAAAGAAAACATAGTATAGAACTGTGCAGAGCTTATCTTTTCTTTTTTGGCCTGCAGCTCCCAGAAACCCCTGGAGAGATTCTTGAAGTTGTGGTACAAAAAACAGAGCAGTCTTTCCAAGCTCTGATACTGTGCAAGTCCTTGCCAACTGAACTGTCTTGCTTTTCTGTAGATGGTGGTGTAGCCTTGGGTGACCCTCAAACTTTTCCATATAAAACTATCCTCCTTGATGCTCGCATTTGTTTGCCCTGGGATGAGAAGTTCCTGGATCTGGCAGGTTTCTACAAAGCTCTGTCCCCCCAAATGTCACATTGATTCACCTGAAGGAGCATAAGCCCCTGCTTCCAAAAACATGGGCCAGCAGGACTGAATTATGAGTGATTCAAGTGGTTGAATCACTAATTAGAAGCCCAGTGCTGCAATGAAAATGTGTTGTCTGATCTCTCTTCTTCCTCATCCATTTCCTAAATTTCCTAATGTTTCTGCTGTCATCATTATTTTGTGTCACTTGAGTACAAATGCGTGATATCAGGTGTTCTGTTACAGGGTTGGTCACATAAGATGAGGCCAGTGGTAAACCTCCTCTGAATAATTTTTGCCAAGAAAATTTTAGGAAAAGGTTGCCATAAGCTGGAGTCAGCATGAAGGCAGATACATTAACAACAAGATTTATCATTCATTTGATATCCATGCACACACATGTGCATGCGCGCGCGCGCGCGTGCGCGCACACACACACACACAGGATGGGGCCTTGGTTTTTGTCCGTTCCCTCTGGTCCATAGGACTGACCCAAGGACTCAGTCATCTCAATGCTTCCTTCCTGTCAACCAAAATACGTGGTATCAGACTCTTCTTACCTCTTGGCATGTCCAAAGGAGGGCAACTGAAATGGTAAAGGGTTTGGAAACCATGCCCTATGAGGAATGACTTAGGGAGCTGGGGATGTTTAGCCTGGAGAACAGAAATTTAAGAGGTGATATGATAGCCCTGTTTAAAAATTTGAAGGGATGTCATATTGAGTGGGGAACAAGGTTGTTTTCTGCTGCTCCAGAGACTAGGACCCAGAACAATGGATGCAAGTTCCAGGAAAAGAGATTCCATCTCAACATTAGGAAGAACTTTCTGGCAGTAAGGGCTGTTCGACAATGGAACACACTCCCTCGGAGAGTGGTGGTCTCCCTCCTTGGAAGTCTTTAAGCAGAGGCTGGATGGCCATCTGTCAGGGATGCTTTGATTGAGAGTTCCTGCATGGCAGGGGGTTGGACTGGATGGCCCTTGTGGTCTCTTCCAACTCTATGATTATATGATTCACCTATTTATAGCTTGAAAACATTTTTTTCATTATCATTACATCTCCCATACTCCTCCAATTAGCATTGTTCAAAAGGACATTTCCAAATTCTGCTCCTACTTCCTTGTAAAACTCTCTGTTTCACCAGCTTGCTTGATCAGGATCAAAGCCTCTCTGAGAGCAGCAGGCTCTTTGTAGAGCTGTGTTTGTACAGGTTGAGCATCCCTTATCTGGAATTCCAAAATCTGAAATCTTCCCCAAACCAAAACTTTGTTCATGGGTGGCTGAGACAGTGACACCTTTGCTATCTGATGGTTCAATGTACACAACTTTGTTTCATGCACAAAATTATTGAAAATATTGTATAAAATTATTCTCAGGCTATGTGTGTAAGATGTGTATGAAATATATATGAATTTTGTGTTCAAACTTGAGTCCTATCTCCAACATATCTCATTATGTACATAAATTCCAATGCTGGTATTCTGAAATCCCCCCCCCCCCAAAAAAAGTCCAAATTCCAAAACAGTCCTGGTCACAAGCATTTTGGATGAGGGACCTGTTCTTAACCTGTAACAGAGCAAATAATACCATGATGGACAGATGAATGGCCTGATCTGATATACAACAGCTTCTTCTATCCTTTGTTTCTTCAGAAATGTATGATGTTAAAATGGAAGTGTTAAAGCAGTTCATATTGATTCACTGGCTTGCATTCAGTAAGAAGAGATGTTTGCATTGTTTCCTATCAACTACACAACTGGCTTCTTCATTATTTCCTTTCCTTCAGGTTCCAGTGTAAGATTTACTGACATTGCCAGAAGTAAAGTGAATAACAGCAGATATAGTAGGTGCCACGAGAGAGTTCATTTGATGATTCAAAGAAAATGCTGCTATTCACAATGTGAAGGGGCATCTTGTGGCCTCTCCATAGGCTAACACTTGCCGGCTTCATTGTAATGCATTCAGCAATATTTCTTTAGCTAGGTATTTCTATCCTTTTGGGCCGGAGGGGAGAGATCACTCTGGACTTCATCGTGCCAGTCTAGTACAAAACTGGAGATAGATTGAAGTTCTCCCCCCACCATTCCAAAGATAAGAAAGAGCACAAGCTTTGAACTGTACAGCAATGTAGGGAAGATATTAAGTTGGTATCACATGGGAAAACAAGATGAACAAAGAAATATGGGTAAAGCCAAGGTGAAGGGCATCTTTGAGATGATATAAAAGCTACAATTACAATAGATTGCCTATATGGCTCGAAGGTAGAGATAGAAGATGAACTGTACTTAGAACAAAATTAACACCAATGGCTGACCAAGCAAGGGCATTAGCAGCAGTGATGAAGCAGTTGTGTCAGGAGGACTCAAGGGAGGGGGAAGGGGGCAAGCAACCACTTTAGAGCCTCTTTTTATATGTTGGCTGGAGAACAGGCTTCCAGAGGTGGTGTAATGAAAATGAGTGGGAGATTTCTGACAAAGGTACAATAAAAATCTGGGCTCCCCAAAGCCACTTGTATTATCTTAAAGGCAGACTGGGAGACAGAATGGCACTTTGAACCCCATTCTCTGATTCTTCACATTTTGCTTCTTCAGAGGAAAGCTGGTGCTGTGAATAGTTTCTGAGCCGTCCCTGAACAGAAAGACACCTCGCTTGCAGAAGCCAACATTAGCACTGAGTTGTTTGACTAGCAAAAGGTATCAAGATATATTATTATCATTACCTTTTCTCAATAGGAACAGATAGTCAGTGCCCTTACCTCCAAACAACCTAACAGTTATCTGGAAACAAGAGATGCTAAAAATATATCAGTACTTAGGCATAGGTGTGGGTTCCTTTTTTAACATTTCCAAAGCACTATCACCCCAGTCAAGGGATTCTGGTAGTTATAATCAAAAAAAGTTGCTTTCCCAAGCTCTAAACTATAGCTTTTCTCACTACTAACATGGGGGGATACGCACATTCACACACACACCTACAATACTTTCCCAATTGTGACCATGCCTAAAATGTCTGAAATTTGTTCTGACAGCATATCTGCAAATTTTGATTGTAAGCTCAACCTCCAGCACAGTGTTTGATCACAGGCTGAAGCTTGTGGGAACAACACAGCAATTACCATCTGTGCAAAGATTATAATAATTCTCTAGAAGTACCATAGCAATTACCATCTAGGCAAGGCCTACAATAAGCATGAATGGATTGTCTGAACTGACCTTTATATTTCTCTCTCCTTTAGCTCTTGAGAACAGTGTAACAGTTCACCTTGACTCCACATTAATAACTTGATTTGTCATAACCTCTTAGTAAAGCTGAGATAATGGAATATGTGATAGCATGCACAGATTTTCATATTTGTTTTACAGTAAAGGAGATGGGAGGAAGCAGGAAGTAAAGAAAGGATTTATTTTTAAAACAGTTCTCTCCTCTCCCATCAGTTTCCTCCATAATCACAGAAGAGAGACAAAAGCTATACCTTGTCATATCAACATGTGCCATATATATAATGTCTCTCTTTGATATGCTTCAGATCATTAAAACATGTTCCTTCTAGCTAAGTGCATATTGTCCCCCAATTCCTAGTACAATAATTTGTCAGTGCAACTGCTGGGGTCCAACAACCACTGTCAGCAACTCAAACGAGTCCTGGGGTTAAATCAGACCCTTGTAGCAGAGCTGGCAATTTCCAGAAGCCAAAGCGTGGCTCCAAAGTCCAATTTGAGATGACAGCAACTGGATGTTTTCCAGAAACTGAAGCAGTGCAGGAACCTCCGGGGACACACAGCAAACCGATGCTGTAGCTTCTTCTGATAAACCAGCAGAGAAACAAAGTCCCCAAAGTGCTCTTTATTCACAGTGCTATTATACAAAACTAGATCTCTAAAACTCCAAACCATACCAATCCAACTCCTTCTACAAACCCACAAGCTATCCCTTGCAACCCCTGGGTTTATATAGTCTCCAGACCATGTGGTCTCCCAAACCCAGTGAGTTCAGGTGTTTAGCCATGTCATGTGTCTCCTGTGCAATCCAGACACATGTTTCATCATCCATGGCTACCTGCACTTGGGCACTGAAGTGTCCTTGAGCCAATGAGCTTCAGCTGTGCTGATCAGCCTTGCCACTCTGCTGAATGCTCATGGCCAAACACACACACATCAAGCATTTCCCTGTGTGCTGTGTTTTAACCCTTCAAATCCCTGACATAATCAACACAAATGAGAACTGTAGAACACAGGTCTGAAAAAAAATAGGTCTAACCCAGTGCTTTCCTTCATCTCCCTCCCTGACCCTAGTTTTCAAAAGAATTGGACTGCCTATAATTTCTCTGTCATACAAAGCACTGGTGAGCAATAATGGCCAAACAGAAGTACTGTTTGGGTTGAATAGAATAGATCAATAGTTTCCTGTGACAATTATTAAAACGCTTTTGACATTGTGCAGTGCGTGAGGCCACACGTCAATGTTTGGCACCAGATTTTCTGCCTTCGTGACTGTGTCAGCAGCTTGTGAGCTGGAGAAACACCTCTCCCTTTCTCAATGAGCAAAGAGACACTGTAAACGTCTCTCAGATGAGGCTTTGATTCTTAGAAGAAGCTCCACTGTGTACAACAATATATACATCGACACTAGTAACAACCCACTCTGAGTAAAATACTTGTCACTACTCTAGCAAAGGCTCTGTGAGGTCTACTAGGCCTTGCCTCTCCCTCTGTGTCTCAAAGGATACAGCCTCCCTTCTGAGGGACTTCTGAGACTGGCAGCATTCTGCAGTACTTTACAACACTTGTTGACTATATTTTTGATGTCACTTCCTGTTTAAATGCCTAGTGTAATCATTTTGGCTCACACTAACCCTCCAATGTCTGGTGACTATTAAAACTCACACTGTACATTTTCCTTGTGACTCTATATCCCAACAACAATATGATTTACTTCCAAGTACCAACAGATACCATAATCTTTCAGTCTGCCCCCCAGACAGATAATCCAAGCTGAGTCCTTTCAGGTGACAGATTGGAATGGGCAACAAAGTATGTGTGAACCTTTGACTGCTGCCTTCCTGCCTTCCAGTCAAAAGCAGCTGGAGGCCTTTGTCTTGAATTATGACTTAAGACGTGCAGAGGCCCTTAACCATTGTATTTCCATCCAAGAGAAAGGCTGCTGGCTGTTTGAATTCCTACAATAAGCATTCCTCAAAATGCATGTTAAAGATACATGATGAAGATCAAGTGCTATGATAGAGAGATGTCTTTCACTGCTTGGGGTAGCACCTCTGCAAAAGAAATTGCCAAAGTCTAGTAACTGGACTAATTTGACTCCTAGGAGATTATTGGGGGGGGGGGGGGGGGAGGGGGGGAAGAAAAAAGTATACTACCAGGATGATCACACCCATCAGATTTTCTGATGATGTCATACTCAATCAAAACTTCTCCCGGGAAGAAATATTAATTTAATGGGAACAAACTATTCATGGGACATCCCATGAATTAGCTTCCCAATACCATGATTGCCAGAGTGTGAAAGCCAATCACACTTCAGTGACAGCATTGGGGAAGCAATCCAGGCATTTTAAAGGGGCAGCACCATGCAGGCATCTTTACGTTTTAAAGGGAACTGGCTGGGGTTCTTTTCTTTCTTTTTTAAGTGGTTGTGGACAGCAGCCAGAGACATTTAAAATTTAAAGGGCTGCAAGAAGCAGCATGGAAAATTTAAAATTTAAACTGTGCACGCGCACAACAATAAATTCCAATGTAATATGGAATTTATTTGATATGTGCAGAAAGCAATCATGCAATTCTATGGGTTTTGGCTACCGTTTCTGGGTGAGAACACAACTGTGTGGAAATATTGTGGGCTATAGCACCATTATTCCATTCGCTTTTCACTACCGTGATTATTGCTGCATTAGTCCTGGTGTGATAATGTCTCTAGAACTTGTTTCACAACCCTACTTTGGGCTCTTCTAAACTAGTGCAAAGGAGTGCGAGAATCTAGCGACAAAGCTCCTTGGTTGTTACCAGTTGGTGACGCTTTGTGTCACCTCCTTGTTGCACTCATAGTCTCTCCAAACTTTGTTTGGTTTCTGTTAAAGGCAATAAGGAGTGAGGAAGAGAAAAACTGTAGGACTTCATAGGAAACAGTTGATCATCATTCAGCTCTCATGGCACTGTAGGCAACTTGGTCAATGGTCATGCACATCTCTTCAATGCCTTTGCTCCCTTTGTTGTTGTGTGCCTTCAAATCTTTTCAATTTATGGCAACCCTAAGGTGAACCTATCATGGGATTTTCTTGGCAAGAGTTATTCACTCTAAATGTAAAACTCAGGCCTGTAGCTAGGCCTTTAGGGGCCCTGGAGCAGAAAGTAGGGCTTGGTAGGGCGGAGCGTTCACACACTCCTGAGTCTTACCGCATGCCATGGGCGCCATCTTGGCGCACTGCCATTAGGGGCTCCCTTTGGCTGGAGGCTCCGGGACAGTGCCCTGGTTGCCCCAGCCTAGCTATGGGCCTGGTTAAACTCCAGTACAGGTACCTCATTCTATAAAAAGAAAGAATATCTGTCTCCCTCTTACCCCAGTAGTGAGGAAGAGGAATGACCAAGGAACTCAGTCTGAACCACAAGTATTAAACCATTACAGTCCCTTGGGATTTTCCCCCAGTATATTCTGGATCTGCTGCTGGTGTTGAAAATCACCACTGAATAGTCCAGGACAATGGAAGCATCATCCGATTATTTTATTTTTAAAAAAAGAACTGCAGGACCAGTTTATTTAATTTTTATCCCATCTTTCTCCCAGCACAACATTCAAGGAAGATTGCAAGTTTGTTTTTGTTTTGTTTTTTAAAAGACAGCAGCCAGCATTTTGGAGGAGTCCTTTTAAAGGAAGGGCACCTGCTTTCTTTCTCAGAGTGCAAAGCATTGCGGACAAGAATGGAAACACAGAGAAGTGCTGCTGCCACTGCTCTTCCAGCAAAAACTACTTGAAAAACATTTTTCTGCCATAGCAAAGGTAGCAGTAACAGTAGTTGTTGCATTGGTGGGGATGGGGGGGAGCACAAATGTGAGTGGAGAGAAATTTACCTTGTGTGTCACAATATCTTGGGATGGTCTTTTGCAAAGATGATCCACACTGTTAGCTGTACTTACAACAGAACTGAACAATGTATTTGTATGTATGTAACTGAAGCTCAATGGTTGTGTGTCCTAGGTAAAAATAACTTCAGAATGATGATTTGAAGCAGAAAAGGTAGTAGTAAGAAGAGATGCTTAACCTTTCCTCCCAAGACTTGTCCACTGAGAACTCCCTTCTTTAGTTAAAGTGTACACCAGGCTGCCATATGTGCTCAGAAACCCATGTGGGCGGCAAACAGCCCAATAAGGAGAGGCAGTTCATAATGGAGAAGCAACAGCCTAAGTTAAGTGCTATCTGTACATTCTAGTCTAGATTTTGCAGTTGTTTTTCTTCCTAGGAAAAACACCCATATTGCTTCTCCTACATAGTTTTGTAGACAACCTGCCCTTAGGCTGTGTAGAGGGTTTTCTTCCCCCCCCCCCCCCCACCCCCTCCCCCCCCCTTTTTTTATTTTTTTCTGTATGGAAGCAAAACAGGGAATAAAATAACTCTCCCCTTTGGACTGTGTTATTCATAGGAAGAATACAACATACAAATCACAGCTGAAGTTTCCAGGTAGCACCTCATTGCTTTCATGGCTGCAACATGTAACATGGCTGTCACCATGTCACCATGATGTCAAAGGGAGCTCCTACTGTTACCACCACTTCTGCCCTTCCTCGTGCAGTTTTTAAAACATTGGTAAAGTTTTAAAATTAGTAAAACATTAGTAAAGTCTTGTTTTTAAACCACAAGCTATTTGTGTTGTCTTTGAGTCAGCCTCAGTCCTTAGGGAGCATTGTTAGACAAAGACATGTTTCTGCTGCTCTGCTGATTTAAAAGCTTGACCCTAACAGGCTTGGCTTTGATATTTTTGATATCTTAATATTTTTTGTTTCCTTAACAAAGGCTGAAGCCTTAGGAAACTTGAATCCCCAACATTTTTCACCCTTGGATGATATTCTGAATTTTTCATGAACCTCTTTGCCCTTCTCCATCAGCACGGTTGAGTTAATGTATAGTTTGTTCTTATTATTTTGATATGATGAATGTGCCATTTTTAAAGGACACAAGGGAGTGAATCAGCTGCCAACCTGCAAAATGATGCAGTTTGGCACCCCTTTAACTGTCATTGGCCCCATCTTATGGAATCCTGGGATTTGTAGTTGGCTGTGGCACCCAAGCACTCTGACAGAGAAGGCTACAGATCCCAGAATTCCATAGCATTGAGCCATGGCAGTTAAAGCAGTGTCAAGCTGCATTAATTCTGCAGTGTAGATACAAGCAGAGAAAACCTTTGAACATGCCATCTGCAAATATATGTAACTAAATGAATATTCCAGGTTTTCGGAATCATTACTTTATCAGTTAGAAAGCCAGTTCCATATCCCTTGGTCCTAAAAATTATGTTCCCATGATGTTTAAGCTGAACATGTTTTAGTGTCACCTTACCTCAACAGGTAATCACTGTGTTTAGTCATGCCAGCACTCATTTGAACCATTTATTGAGCATGGAAATAAAGGCTGGTGGTAGTTATAAGCATGCATTCTTACGCTGTGCTCAAACATTTCTGGATCAGGGCATAAGAAACATCTCTAGAAATATAAAGGGCATTATCATGTTCTTGAAAATCCCAGTATTCTTTAGATAAGTCAAGTGGGTAGGAAGTAAAGTCTTTTGGAATCTGCAAATAATTCTTTCGGGTAGGTAAGGCTTATTATACTGCTTTTCAATAGTGACAAACAGCAATTCATCTTTTACAATTCCCACTTTGCACAATTTATTCTTTATTGAATTGGTTTTCACCCAAAGTGTGGCAATTCAGAGTGATCATAACAATACCACATTACCTAACTCTTCATTTAGAGTAGTCTTTGAAATTCCGTATTTCAAGGCCAGGTCAGTTTTCTTCTACTCAAAGGCTCTATGGTTCTTATTATTTTCCCCACTACAGAAATTTAAACAATTGTTAAACAATTTGCTTACCAACAAACAAGATTCTGAAACTTAATTTATATTTTGAACAACTTCAGGGGGTTAACACACATGAAAACTATATATATATGTGTGTGTGTGTGTGTGTGTGTGTGTGTGTGTGTGTGTGAAAAGAAAAATATATTTTTAAATAAACAATCTGACCAGAATACTTCTAAAAGACTTCTGATTTGCTACAGCCCTTGAAAGCTTATTTGTCTGGGGAAGTATTTAAAATAATGAGTCACCAGCAACAATTATTCTGAAGCCAGTATCAATATGTTAGGATCAAGATGTGCATATGGCTAAATATTTCCAGGAATTGAGATTTCTATCAGCCAGTCAATAAGGCGCCCAAGATTTTTCCAAGCACAGAAGGTAGTGCAAATAAAACAGTTTTGAATTCCTTCACAGTTGTGCTCCTGTTGAATGTTGTTCAGTGTCTTCAAATATGAAAAAAATGCTCAGATCAGAAACAAGGTTTGTCCCATTTCTGTCACCCTCCATTCCTTCACCTTCCAACGTAAGAAACCCTTTTAATTAAATAGAATATATTTAAATGTTCACTAATATTACATTTGTTGCCTAAATACCCTGTCTGATCTTGGAAATTATGCAAGGTCATCATTGGATAATATTTGGAAAGGAGAATGCCAAGATATACTAGGGTGCTAGGCTATATGTTAAAGGAAGGCAATGGCAAACCAACTCTTGAGTATTCCATGCCTGAGAAAACCCAGGGTAATTCATGGGTCACCATAAGACAACAGGTGACTTGACAATTCTACATTTTAAAGAAAAGTCCTCCAGCCTACTCTTCCCTCTGCTGTTTGATTTTCAGCTGATTACTCATTACATATCATTTTACCAATCAATCTGTGCACTAGGCTCTTCTTACTATCTTGGACCAATCATCAGGCAGGCTTTCCAATAAAAACGCTCTTAACCCAGGGCCTTCTGTCAGATGTATTTTTCAGTCCCAGCCAAAAAGATAATGGTCCCATCCACCGTAGAAATTCCACTGCCAACATTCAGACAGCTTTGTCTTTAAACAACTGGAATGTTGGGTGATAGTCAGTTCCATCACACCATCTCAGGTAATCAATATCAGAAAATTTGCAACCACAGATCAAGGAGAATCCAGATTACACTTCAATGAATCAGTAACATTAGCATCAATAGAATAAAAATAGCAATTATCAGATCACTTATAAAGGCTGAAGTCAGAGGTTCTATTTTTCAAGTTTTTAAATGTATAATATGGTCTGCTTGACAAATGAAAGTTCATGCACATTGTGAGAGATACACAAGTAGTTCATCCCATTGACACACAGCCTGGGGTTTCGAAGGTGAACTTCTATATGTACAAATGTTCTGGTAAAGTGGCTCTTGTGCAGATTACTTTTGTTCTCCTCATTCCTCAAAGTAAAGTGGAGTCAGCCCCATGAATAGACAGAATGAGTCATCTGCCTCAGGTGCTAGATGTTTGCACCGGTGAAGAAAAGCAAGACACTGAAGGACAGAGCTGTAAGCACACAATGTGGCCTGCCCAGTGCACTCTATATTTGCCTATTGCCCTCAGGTGCAGTAGAAAATATTGTCCTCTCAGCAGTGTTGAAGATACTGTAGATATGACTGTCAATTTTCACAGTTTTTGTACATGAAGGGGTCACCATCTTGGCTTGCCTTTTCCTGCAGATAGCAAAATGGCTTTGGATCCTGGGAAGAACTGGGTGAGAACTGAGTGAGCATTACGCTTTTCCTGATTCATTTAATCTCTAGCGAGAAACTCAACTCTCAGTCTGTTCAAATGGCAAAGTGCTGTGTTGTTGTTTGCTTCTGTCACTGACCTCTAAGCTGGAAAGATGCCATTTTCTCCTAGCTCTGATGGGTTCTCATTTAAAACACTCAATACAGATCCTTAGCAATTAGGAGGTAATGTTCCTGATAGTTATCATCTACATTCACTAAAGGAACAAACTGTGCACCAACCTGAGTCAATCCACCCAACAGCCATAATGGCAGCTAGGCACTATTATTATTATTATTATTATTATTATTATTATTATTATTATTATTATTATCCACTTTTCTCTGGGCCTTAAAAAAAGAAGTAGGATAAAAATGTTAAACTGATTTGCCTCTTGATAATAGAATTTAATGCCTAGCTCTTTTTCTGCATGTAATGAATGTTCAGAGCATTTGGTTTTATTTTCTTTAGGTTTTGCATAGTTGTTTATTTAAAAAAACAATCTGAGCATAGCAAGTGGCAAGAAAAATATGTTCATGAGGCAAGAAATCCAGTAAGTTTCTTAAATTTCTGTTTTTAAAGAAACCATATGGTGTTATTATTCAAAGCCATTTTTAAAAAATAGTCTGGAGAGAAGCTTGTTGATAAAATTATAAGTAATGAAGTAGCCCAAGGAAGAATGTCAGAGAGAACAGGAGATCTTGATGTGAAGGCCTAGCTCCCTAATTGTTATTATGCTTACAAGGACATTGTGTAAAAAGAAAAATGAGTGCCTTGCTCAACACCTGCTGTAAAAAAAGTACTCAGAATCTAAAGTGAGCTTAAATCATTTTTTTCTTTGCCTGAAACAAACTGCCAAACAAGCCTTAGGCCATTTAATTTCCAAATACCAATAATTAAAATGAGTCACATCATCAGAGTTTGGCAGGGCTACAGCCTTCTTTTTCTCTTTTCATTTCCACATAAATTTCAGTGAAGGTCAGGGTTTGGAGGGACAGAGCAGAACCTGCCTGCTTTGTGCTCAGGGGAGGCTAAAATATGACTTGTTCACAGTGTCCCTCATAGTTCAGGACTTAATGGCCCTTGACGGGGATAACCTAGAAGTTAATTTCACTCTGTGTCCCAAAAGCAGTCATTGTCATCGTAGTTTGTGTAGCTTGAAGAGTACTGTTTTTCTCACCATTTGGAGTGACCAATAAGTGATATCAGTGAACCACACAATTGGTTGCATCTTTTTATTAAAAAATAATAACTATAAGCTTACCTCCCTACCATGTTATTCACTTTTTCATTGCTTTCCAATAGTAACCAGTATCTACATAAATACCATTTTCTGCTACTTTAATGATGCACTACCCTCTTGGGAACAAGCCTCTATTAAAGCATCAGTGTAGTCTTAGTATAAATGGTTACCATATATACTTGACTATAAACTGACCTCATATATAAGTGGAGAGCAGATTTGGGGGCCAAAATTAGGGATTTTTATGTGATCCATGGATAAGTTGAGGGTGAAACATAGGGTCTTAGCACCCTTCTTCCCCTTCCATAGCCCAGCAGGCAGGGGAAAAGGCTTCGGGAATGAGGGCTTGCCTTGCCTCCTCCTCCCCCCCCTTGGCTCTCCTCCAAGGGGCAGCCAGGCTGAGGACAAGGCTTAAAGAGCCCTGCCTCCTTCTCCACAGCTGAGCTGTTCTTTCAGGAGATAGCCGTTCAGGAAGAGCCTATGACTATATTGACCCATGTATAAGTTGACCCACATTTTTGGGTCAATTTTTGCCAAAAATTTTCAACTTACACACAAGTATATATGGTACTTAATCCCTCTCTTAGGGCCAGGCGTATGACCTATAAATGTCCTGCCTTCAAAGCATCTGGAAGCTGCTTTATTTTGCCTTTCTGTTTTACCATTATCAGACGGGGACAGGATGGGGATGGGATTACTGTCCCATCCTTATCCCGTCCTTATTGTGATCACGCAAAAGCATTCATAGACGTCACACTTATCCTGAACTGTATTAACGCAGACTCCTGTTAATACAAAATGATGTTACACTTATCCTGAATTGTATTAACACAAACTCCTGTTGATACAAAATGACAGGATAATTCCACTTCAATGGCGGGACAATGACGGGATAATTAATAACATATCTCTAGTCATGTCTGCATTGCCCAGGTTACTCAATGGGCAGCCCAGAGTATCTTGGCCCCAGGGCTGCCCTGGCCTTCCCCCATTACCTTAGCCCTCAGTTCTGACATCAGGCAGCTGTTTGTACACACCCCATCTAGGATTCGCCCCTTTTCACTCGCTGCCCCTCATTCCTGGAACCTTCTTCCCCCGCAAGCAAGAGCCATCACTTCTTTAACCAGCTTCAAAGTGGAGTTGAAGACCATTCTGTTCAGGGCAGCATTCCCAGGCATTGCATAATTGTCACTTGCTATTTGATGTTCTTTTCTTGCCTGTTTTATTGAATCATTTCCTGTATTGCTATGTATTTTATATGTATTACCCTACTAGAGAGGCCCCTTCCCCACCACCTCTCCCTTCCCCTTTTGTGTCGTGTCTTTTTAGATTGTAAGCCTGAGGGCAGGGAACCGTCCAATTAAAAAGATTGTATGTACAGCGCTGTGTAAATTTACAGTGCTTTATAAATAAAAGTTAATAATAATAATAATAATAATAATAATAATAATAATAATAATAATAATAATAATGTTCCATTCTGCTGCTTGGCGCAAGTGCTGCCCCAATAAGTCACTTGCTTCTGAGTTCAGAGTGAGGTACCAAGCAGTGAGTGAATGGCTAGGCATCTCATTCTGACCTCAGAGTGAAGTAACCTGCTGCCATTGCTGCCACCACTCTGAGTAACAGAACAGGATGCACATGTGAATAGCTGTCTGGCATCAGAACAAAGGACTCCATATCTTCAAGGAAGATCCAGAGCAACTGGGGACATTTTTATTATTATTCATGGTAAGATGGGTCTACCCCAGGTTTGGAATTCAGTGGCCTGGATGTTTTCTGGACCGTTCATGTCAGCCTCAAGGACTGGGCCCTTTATTGTCCAGTCTCTCCACTGAGAAGACTTTTGACAGTACTTTTTAATTAAAGCCTTAAAACACAAAGCTAAATATTTCATCCTGGGCATAAAATACTGTTTGATAACACTGAAATTCTAGACCATGCCAACAACTATCACGTCAGAATGCACAGGGAAGCCATTGAAATCTATAAGCATCTGGATAATTTAAACCAGAAAAAAAGAAACCCTTAAAATGAACAAAGTCTGGCTACCAATCTTGAAGAATAGCAAAATGAGGACTTAGCAAATGCAAATGACAAACCACCCAGAGTCAGGGGCTTTCCCAGAAGATAATGCTCACCAATTAGCAGACACTAATCCTCTTTGCATATCCTCCCACCCTGGGGCCCTGCCATCAACAAGAGAACAATGCACAGATTAACATGGAATTCCTTCAGACCCAGGGTCACACAGTGTGTGTGTGTGTGTGTGTGTGTGTGTGTGTATCCAGCTCTCTTCTAGGCCAGCATTCTCTGAAGATGCCAGCTACAGATGCTAATGAAACGTCAGGAATAAACTCTTCTAGAACATGGCCACATAGCCTGAGAAACCCACAAAAAACTATGGATGCCAGCCATGAAAGCCTTCGACTTCAGAAAGCTAAATACTTTTTCCATCTTTTACTGATGATGATGATGATGATGATGATGATGATGACAATGATGACTCCAGCCCTTTTCAAGACATAATTCACACCTGCAATATAGTGTATTACTTATAATGTTCATATTATGAAATTGCTAAAGTTATATTAACTCATACTGATAATGAAAGAATGATTTCCCCATTTTCAAGGCTAATATGAACATGGTTCAACAACTATTTATTTCTCACATTAACGTATTTTTGAATGTGTGGTTGTGATGATAACTCTCAAAACATGTATATTGTTTAAGACTGCTTTTCCTGTCCCATCTGGGGCTTCAAATCAATTAGCTTATTCCTAGTATTGAAGAAGATTGTACCCTGTCTTGAACTTTATTGTAACCATATATAACAAAAAGACTCCAGCTTTCAATATAACAGTTGTCCTACTGAAATTCCATTTCATCATTTAGATACAGGCATATCTTTTGTGACTGGCATTAATCTTTGGAAAATATGCAGCCTAATATGTTTGAGTTTGAGAAGCTCCATAGGAAAAAGCAGGCACACATATATTTCCTTTGCTCTCTCAAGATGCCCTTTGAGCCAGCAGAAACTATAATAGAGCCACTGTGCATTCTGTACATTTCTTTCTCCAAGTGACAAAAATGAATGCATTATCTGGCTTTCAGGGGCAGTCTCTTTTAGGAAACCTATTAATTCTCAGGTTCTCTTGTATAAAAAAAATATTATTTATTTATTTAAGATAGGCATTTAACATTCTTCATAAAAGAGAGGATCCGGTCCAACTGAATGCTGGAAGAATAAAATCCCCAATCCCCATCTTGGATCATTACTGTCCCCCATCACCATAGTCACCACAGGGGTGTCTGCAAAAAAATAATAATAATTTGAAGAAGACATAAAAAGCCAAACTCTTCATACTACAGTCCATTGCTGGAACCATGTGATACTAAGGTTGTGGACAGAATGCATAGGTCAATTTGTGCTTTCCATTAAAACCAGTGAATATGAAAAGACAAATACAATTGCAAAATATTTTCAGAGGAACAAATAAGAAAAAAAACAAAAGACACATAACAGAATAAACACCATAGTAATATCACCAGTGTATTAACAAGTATTTAAAAAAGCAGTTTAAAGGGTGAGAGAATGTAAATTTTGAATTGCATAAAAAAATATCAAAGTAGCGTATGTGTACATTTGAAAAAGAAGTTCCACAACTGGGGCAGCCTTTACCCAAATCATCTCCTGTTTTTTCTCTGGTGATAGTAAGTAAATCCAAAAGGCCCTTTGTCGAAAATTTTAATAACATCTGGACAGGTTGCAGTGGGAGTTGTCTTTACAGAAAGGTAAAGAAGTCATTTTAAAAAATAGACGAGATTGCTTCCCATAGGTTTTGTACTTGTGGCAGTTATTTTTTGCTTTCACTCATAACTACTGCAACCAAATTTCCCATATGCAAGAGCAGGGCTGGGAATCATGAGGCCCTCCAGATGTTGCTGCACTGCACCTCCCAGCATTCCTCAGCATTGGAAGTGTTGATTTGGGCTGCTAAGAATTGCAGTTCAACAGCATTTGGAGAGCGAGATGAATCCTTCCCTTGACCTAGAACAAGTGCATGGGAATGTGACATGCAGATACTTAGCAAGAAATACAAAGTGTATTGAATCCCACAGGAACCCAAAGGAAATCATTATGCAGAAGTACTGACCAACCTGACTAAAAGCATGAAACTAAGTAAAGTTGAGGAGGGGACTTTTGAAATGTCATCCAAACAATTATTTCCTTTTGCCCAGGGACAAGTTTTGGATTGATACAACAATGAGAATGAAATAATTATACAGTCTCTCAACCTTGAAAGGTACTAGAATACTTCTTTCTTGATACGTTACCCTAGTAACTAATAGCAGCTGGCCTTGTGAGTACTAGTGATAAGAGATGCTGAAAGCAGTTTAGATTCTCCAAGTGAAAGTCAGTTGTTGTTTTAAGTTATTTTTAAGGTATGCTGTTGTTATGCAGAGCAACAGAAGTTCTGGGGCTCTGGCATGTCAATTTCAATAGCAATGACTGTTGAGATCTTACATCACCCACATTGTTATGAATGTGTGAATAAGTATAATATCTAGGCCCGATTCGCTCCCCAAACCTACCTTAGCAGATAGCGGCAATGCCAAACAATGAAAGTCAGTTCTGCTGGTAATCAGAGTACAGTAGGGTGATGTTTTAAGTCCCCTCCTGCCAGCAGTCAGTGGTATGATGAGAAATTGCTACATGGGTCATGCTTTTGAAATTGCTACATGAGTTGTCTGATGGCAGGAGGGCACTGGAAGCATCATCCTACTGCACACTGATCGCCATCAGAGCAGGTGCCTATAGCAAGTACCTCCGTTTTCTCGGGATTCAGCTTGAGTTTGTTTTCCCTCATCCAGCCCATTACTGACGCAGGGCAGGCATCCAGAGGAGAGATGCCATCCTTAGTCACTGCAGCAATCAGAGACAGAGAGAAATAAATTTGGGTGTCATCAGCATACTGATAACACCACACCCCATGTCTCCAGATGATCTCTTCCAGTGACTTCATGTAAATGTTAAAAAGCATTGGGGACAGAATCGCACCTTGAGGGAATGCGGATTTGAGCTCCCTCTTGGACGAATAACTGTCCCCAAGTGACACCATCTGGACTCTGCCCGAGAGGTAGGACCTGAACCACTGCAACATAGTGACCCCGATACTTAACTCCCTTAGGTGTTCCAGAAGGATACCATGGTCAATGGTATCGAAGGCCGCTGAGATGTCCAAGAGCACCAACAGGGTCATACTTGCCCTGTGGATGCCCAGACGGAAATCATCAACTAAGGTGACCATGGCCGTCTTAACTCTGTACCCCGCCCTCAAGCCGGTTTGAAATGGGTCCAGATAATCAGCTTCATCCAAGACAACCTGGAGCTGGAAGGCAACTGCCCTCTCAATCACTTTGCCTAGAAATGGTAATAAGCAGACCAGTCTATAATTGGTTCTCACCAGGGGGTCCAGGGAAGGTTTTTTTAAAAAAGTGGTCTAAGTGTCGCTTGTTTTAATTTAGATGGGAATATTCCCTCCCTAAGGGACGCATTGATTATGAGTTGTAATAATGTTTTCATTGCATCCCCTCCCTGGGCGGTCAATCATGATGGGCAAGGATCGAGAGGGCACATTGTCCTCCTTACACTTCCAAGAATCTTGTCCACTTCATCAGTATTTACAAACTCAAAATAATCCAATTTAACATAGTCCACAGAGTCACTGGGCACCTCTCTTTCTGTTTCTGTTATAATGCCGGCATCCAGATCAACTCTTATCTGAGAGATTTTGGCCCGTTACAAATGGGCCGTTTTGTGCGTGTGGAGCGCACACTAGGGTTAGAAAGGGGCAGTGCTTCCGCACCCCCCTAACCCTAGTGCACGCTCCACACACACAAAATGGCAGCAGCTGTTCCACACAGCCACCGCCATGAGGATGTCACGGCCGCGCCGGCTCTATACAGGGCGGCACCGATGTGACGTCCTCGCTCCGTGCCAGGGCACTTACTGCACCCTTAGCGCAGAGCAGGAAGGAGCTCCGTTTCGGAGCTCCTTCCTGATTTGGTCCGCTGGGCGCAGCCTTCAGACGGCTCCTCCTCCTCCCCGCCGCCGTGGGGTGTCCTTGGGGCTTGAAGCCCCAAGGACACCCCTTTCCAGGCTGCAGGGAAGGGGGCTTTTGCCGCTTCCCCGCAGCCCGGAAAGCGGCGGATCGGGGCCTCAGCGGCTGCTGTTCTAACAGCTGAGGCCCTGATACACTGGGGAAAGGGGCAGGTACAGGCCGCCCCAAATGGGCGGTCTGTAACCCGCCTTAATCTGCAAAAAAGTCATTAAAAGCATCACAGCAGGCTACAGTTGGTTCCAATAGAAAGTTCAGGGTGGGAAGCAGTTGGGTTAACTCTTTAACCATCCTGAACAGCTCTGCTGGATGAGACTCTAGAGACACAATATGTGCAGCATAGAAGGAATTCTTTGCTGCATCTATTGCTACTCCATAGGAATCTAAAAAGTTTCTATGGCATGTCTTGTCAGACAAACGTTGACATTTCCACCAGCAGTGCTCTAGTCATTGTGCAGCCTGCTTCATTTGAAGAAGATTTTCCATATACCAAGATTTTCTGTATGAAGCGGGCTGGAAACTACACTAGGGAGCAATAGTGTCTATAGCCTTGGTAAGGTCGTTAGTCCAGATATTGACCAAGGCTTTGACAGAATTGCCGCCATTCCCAACCATAGAACCCTCTAATTGCTAATTAGCTTACTTGCTGTTCACTGCTATGATCTTTGGAATAGCAGTATATAAATAAAACAAATTATTATTAATTATTAGTGCTTCCTGGAATCTTTTGGGTTCGATCAGCTTTGGAGGGCAGACCATTTTAATAGGTCCTCCACCCCCGAGAGGGATATGGGTAGTAACCTTCAGTTCGACTTTGACTAGGAAATGGTCCATCCATGACAGAGCAGAGGTGTGAATAACCTCTGCCCATGGATGTTCCTGATCCATACTGAAGACCACATTGAGTGTGTTACCAGCACAATGTGTTGGCCCTGAGACTAATTGGGACAGGCCCATGGTAGTCATGGTATTCATGAACTCCTGAGCTGCACCCATCAGATCTAATGAGCTGGACTCGAAGGGGATGTTGAGGTCCCCCACAACCAAAAGCCTGGGAGACTCCAACACCAGCTTCGAGACCAGCTGTGTCAGCTCAACCAGGGAATCTGTTAGGCAACAGGATGGACAGTATGCTAACAGAATCCCTAGACTGTCCCTAGCCTTCAGGATCAGGTAAATACACTTGATATGGCCTGTTTTCCGCATAGGTTTCCTGGTCAAAGTGAAGAAAGTCTGTGGTATGGCTGAGACGATCCTCAGTTTTTTTGGGCTAGCAGGGTGGATGGGAGATGGGATAGATTTCAGGCATCATTCCTGTCTTCCTTTACATTTCATTTCCACCCTATTATCGCTATATCTCCCATTGCTCCACACTACTCCAATTGGCGCACCACTGCCTCAGCCCATAATCTTGTAGTTTCCCCCATCCACAGCTTTGCTTCCCTTCTCACTCTCATCATTTCCCATTAATGACTGTGATGACAATAATATCAATAGTATCAATATATGGAGGATAGACTTATTAATTGATTTGATGGACATTATTATCTGCCTCCGTACAACTTAAGCTATCAACATTGTTCTAATTCGATAATTAACTGTTTCAAAAGATAGTGAAAGTGGGAGTTAATTTTTATCTCCACTTCTCTTCTATTACAATAACCTCCTGTCTTACAGTTCAGGATGGGACAAGTCTAGGGTTTGGCCCTTCTATTTCATGACACAGCAGGTGTTACTCCAGCTCTGGCGCAGTAAGGTCTTCCCGCACTGGTGCTGTGGACTGGCAACTCCCCTTCTTCAGTCACCACAGGTGCTCCGGTGCTGGCACTGGTCTTCTGAGGCCTTTTCCGAGTTCAGCCAGTGAGCCGGCTTTGAAAGGTGCCACTCTCACCTGGCCCCTCCACAATTATGTCACTGTGATTCTTCTTTAACTGCCATGGCTACATGCTATGGAATTCTGAGTTTTGTAGTCTGATGAGGTGCTACAGCTCTCTGGCTGAGAATTCTATATGTCCCTTCCTAAAATGAAAATCCAAGGATTCTATGGGATGGAAGAATGGGACTTAAAACAAATCAATACTATAATTGTGGAGTGTTAAAGGGCCCTAAGATTCATCTTAGTCTTGTGAACTGCTACATAGCTTTCAGAGAATTAAGCTTCATTGCAGCCACAATTTTCATTATAGACAGTGAAAAGGCAATTAAAATTTGAAATCAGTACAATCATAAAATTCATCTGTTATTACCATCCATCATGCCTAATGAAGCAAGCCCTTTTACAGATAAGGACCATGGTGAAAACTTCTGAGGTTTTCTTGATGATATTTGCTTCTAATCCCAAAGATTACACAGTTGGTATTCCATATCCATGGATTATTTATCCACAACTTGAAAATATTTTTTTTTAAAAAAATGCAAAAAGCAAACCTTAATTTTGCCATGTTATATAAGGGAAACCATTGTACTATGCCATTGCATTTAATGACACTTGAGCGTCCATAGCTTTTGTTTCCACAGGGGGTCCTGGAAGCAAACCACAGTGGATATCAAGTGGGTTAGGAAAAATATATATATGCCTGCATTTATGGTTCTTTTCTCCCCATTGAACCTGTGCCTTCTGGGATAGACATGGTTTTCCCTGATCAAATACTTTCCCCTCAGCTCTGCCGTTCCTTCTTTAAAAGTATTAAGAGAAGGGTAATTATTTGCATCTTCTTGGATCCTATTACATTCTATCCCACAACTGTGTAAATATGCTTTATACCTGAGCATTTATTATCCTTCTGTACTGCATCCAAACAAGTGGGTTTATATCCATGAAAGCTTGGATGAAAATAAAAATCAGTCTTAAAAGGTGCTGTCAGATTTCTTTTTTCTTTCATCCTTTTTAAGGCACTGAAGAGGCATTCATGTTTTACATTGTACCAATTGTTTTTAGATGAGATATGTTTTATATTGTGATTTTAAATAACTGTTATTAGTATCATTGTGTTTGTATAATTCTGTTGTAATCCCGCCTCGATCCATTGGGAGAGGCAGGACAATATAAATAAAACAAATTATTATTATTATTATTATTATTATTATTATTATTATTATCTAGTTAAACTTCTAGTCAAAGAAATAGGCATGATTTCTGCAATTTTTGCAAAGACGATCTAGTTCTACAATTTGGATCTGACTTAGTCAGCAAAACTGCTACAAATAGTGCCAGCTCCCAGAAACAGTCATACCAAAAGGTCACATCTTAAATCAGCCAAATAAAGAACAGCAGCCGAACCAAACGTGTGTCACTTGGCAGAGCATTTTACAGAGCTAATTCTATCTCAGAAAAAGATGTGGTTCCAAGCTGACATCTATAAAGCCATCACCATTGTAAAAGAGTGAGGAAGGACCCAAGGAAGGAGAGATTCCACAAGGACTGCAAGCCCAAGAACATTGTGGGATTGATGGAAGGTATGCATTTCATGTATATATGCATTATGGCCAATCTCTCATGTGGCAAAATTATTTGGTGTGATTTCCCCCCCCCCCCCAGGTTCTAAACTTCCTTCATTGAGTGTTTTTTGTTTGTTTGTTTGTTTGTTTTTTTGTAAAATGAGATGAAATAAAATGTAAGCTCACAAAAAGATGGTGTGCTGTTTGTTCTTTATTTGTGAAGGCTGTTGTACACATGCACATGTTATATTACAGAGATAAAGATACAAATTCTGAGCCATTTACTTTTGAATTAATTACTTCAGAGAGCCAACTAAGTGTAACAGTTTGAGTGCTGGACAAGAATCCTAGGAAACCAGGATTTGAGTCCCCACTAGACCATAGAAACACATTGGGTGACCTTGGGCAAGTGACACTGTCCCGGCCTCAGAGGAAGGCAATGGCAAACTCCCTCTGAATAAATCCTGTCAAGAAAACCCTATGATCAAATTGCCAAAATAGGAGCTGTAATGAAGGCATATAACACATACATGCAAAAAGAGAGGGAGAGAGAAAGAGAGACTGAAGTTATTTCAGGGTGCAAACAATCATTTCAGAGGTGCACCCTCTTTCACCTCTTTTACTATTTATGTTCACAGAATATGCAAATATGTTGTGCTGGATTAACAGTATCACATTCTAAACATAGAATCATTACTACAAAAACTCCTATGCCCCCCTAGAACACTGCATTTACTCTATATTTACTCTAGAATTGGATTTGTCTCATTTCAAGCCTTAAGTCTGACCTTGTTCACCTAGATACCACAGAAAACAGCCCCATTATTTTTGCACACTGCCAAATATGTCAAGGCCATGTTTAATCAGTGGAAAACACTAACAGCCTTAGAACTAAGTCTTCTTTCAAGAAAGATTACATGTTTCTAGTATGTTGTTATTTGGCTACTTCAACATTTCTGGTTTCAGCTCTGTTCTCTTTTTTCCTTTTCCTGTCAGACTATAATCTTTGCTTTAAAGGAGAATATTTTTTACTATTAGATAACATATTGTTCTGTCATCCAAAATCCTTTTTGTTTAACAGATTACACCTTAATTCAGCAGTTTTATGCCAAATGATATTTCATTCACTCAAGGTACTGAAGAAAAACACCTTCTGGATAACATAATCAACATTTAATCCCATATGTGTTTTATGATTTTACACTGCATATTCTGTTATCATTTTTGAGTGGAAAATGCACAGTAACCATGGATATATTTAGGAAATGTCTAATTGTGGTAGAAAATTATCTTCCCTCCATATTAGACCCTGAATCATATTTAAATGTTAAACAGAATTAGCAATAAAACAAAGCAATTAGTATTGCTGTCTATTGAGATCCCGTAGAACTGTTTTAACGTGATACTTTTCTTTGTTCATTTTCAATGTATTCTCTTTTGATTTATCAAGACTTATGTGATTAATTGTGCATAATTAAAACCAAATAGCACAATATGAATGACACTGGGTAAATAACAGCATAATGTGAAGATTCCACCTGAGTTGTTCAGTGCAATCTAGAAAATCTAGAAAAGTGACATGGAGTCAGCTCCTTCTATTCCCAGCAGAGCTCAAGCTACTTCTTTTCCTCAACACCCTCTCCATTGTCCACATTTAAACAATCCATTTTCACTGCACTTAACTGACCCAGGAAAATTAGGAAATATTCCTCTTAACTGGTTTGTGGACCCAATCTACCACAGTGGAACCTACTTTCCCATAAATCCATGCAATGAGGTGTTGACTCTTATCTACGCCTCATATTAATCATGTTTCAGCTCTGGTCTGCATTTCAGATTGCTGCTGAGACATGACACAACGTATTTCATTACTACAGATGACATAACTAAGGTTGGTGTCATCTAAATGACTAACAAAATTAAAGTTATATTTTTAAATAACAGTATCATATGAACAACCTAAATGTATTTACATGTACATAATTTCGTGTGGTGAAAGTTAAAATTTGGTAAGATTTGGTGTTTTAAGGGGAAAAATTTAAATTATTTTTAAATTATTTTTTTAAAAAACTTAAAGGTGCCTCTCTTTTCTCCTCCCACTAAGCCTTGCTCCACTCACAGCATTTCTTCTGCTAACATCCAGTGTTTTAAAGGGATGCAGGTGAACCTAACAACCCATTTCAGCCACAAAAACAAACAGATGTTTGGGGAGTAGTGGTGTCACATTCCCTTAGGGTGTCACCTGGTGCAGCTAGCATCCCCCACACCCCCATAGTGGTGCCCCTGCTAAAGATTAAACAAATTCTTAGGAAGAAATTTCTTCCTATCTCAATAGCTTTTAATTGTGGGCAATACCCCATTGTCAGTTATATCTTGCCATTGTACTTGAAGAAAATAGATATTGAGAGCACGTGCTGTTGGGCTTTCCAAATGTCATGGAGAAGGATGTAGCCATTTCCCCCTTTTTTCTGAAGTGATGTATCTGTTAGCAAGCAACACTTTTTCTTTCTTCAAAAGAAGTATTAGTGTAAATTATAGCCAAAGAAAGCACTTTCCAGTCAGGGACATAGCCAAAGGGGGGGGGGGGGGGGCTTGGGGTCTGGACCCCCCCTTCCGTTAGAAAAATGAATGGTGTGTGCTGCTGCGCCGCCGCACACAAGCCCCATTATAATGGTGGCACTTAGTCTGGACCCCCCCCCCCCATTCCTAAAATCCTGGCTATGTCCCTGTTTCAGTTCTTCCTAGTCATTCTCTACTGACATGTAGGAAAGAAATCCATATTCCTGAGGTGCAGCAGGTGGTGGTGGGGTGTTCCTCCTACAAATTATTCATAACTGTGGTGGGAGGGAAAGGAAACTTGAATGTGCTTGGAATTTGTGTATATGATCCTAAGATATCTAAAATGTAAGTCCAAAAACACACTGCAGAAATAATCCAGTTTGAGATCACTTAACTGCCCTGGCTCACTGCTAGGGAATCCTAGGAATTGTAGTTTATTGTGGCACCAGAGCTATCTCTGAAAGAGAAGTCTAAATGTCTCGCAAAACTACATTTCCCAGAATTCCTCAGCATTGAGCCAGAGCAGATAAAGTGGTCTCAAACTGGATTATTTCTTAGTTTTTGGTCACTAGCTTTCTTTCTTTCTTTTTCTTTTTTTAAAAAGAAACAAACAAAAGGTAGACTCTTCTTGGAGATTCAGATTCTAAGTCTTTGATTTTGAAATTATTTGGTTTTGGGAGTGTGTGGATTAACAGCTTGATGATAACATGAATTTAGAAGCAGTAAAAATGTGTTTTAAAAATGCTGGTGGGAGAGAGCAATTCTCATTATCAATAACAGGCATCAGAAAGTACATTTTGTTATTATCTAAATATACTCTTTGCCTCCCACCTGCCTTACTCAGTTACATGGCAATCAGAGTGAAAGATAGAGTATACTGTCTATCACAAAGGAAAGAACACACGTTTATGAGACCATAACAGTGCAGCATGACCCACAGCATCTTATCGCTTAAAAATGCATCTCCCTCGTCCAGTGACATCATAGGCATTTTCAACACCTTTCAGAATGTACACAGATCTGTTGGCCTTTGACTTGGTGTGCTTCAGTGAAGGAGATTTCACAAAACAGAAAGTTAATCAAATATGTTTTAAGAGGCAAGACTATCTTTTCCCACTGCCTGGTTTCCTTTTGTGTGGCAGAACACTCTATTTAGAATGTCCACCAGAGATTAGTTAACATGTTTCAGAACAGACCTTCAGCTTCTGAACTAAAGTACTTGTTGAAGTGCCTCATGTTCATTTTGTACAGATAAAGCAGGTTGTTAAGTTTTGACATCAGATGTTGATTTTAGAGAAAGGGGGAAGAGGCAGAAACAGGGGAATGGATCAGTATCTCATATGATGATGTGCTTTAACCGGTCCAAACCTCTTGAAAGACCTTAAATAGCAAAGTGTGAAATATACATATAGGGCCAAGAGGGGAAAGTTTCAGAACTACATATTGGGAAATACAAAATGTCAACCTCTGGAATGTGACATGATGGATGTTCAGGTAGGTACCGGTGTATTCTCCTGTCCACAATTTCCCCATTGCAACAACATTTCCACCCAGCCACTAGCACAACCAGCAGTCTATTCTTCATTTTACACCACTCTCACACTCCTATAGTTTCGAACGACTTTGAGGCACTAGCTACCATTTTAATGTAGATCAGCCCTTGGGATTGGGACTTTCTTTGTTAATAAATTATAATAAGGACATACGGTACAGAACAGATGCCTGAAGTCTGATTGTCAGACAAAAAGCCAAGACTATGGAAAACCATACCAAAACTGACAATAAGAATTAGGATTCCTGACTTCTATTATAGGGCTGGAGAATTGTAGTTTAGCTGTTATCTGTTCACAATGCAAGATGAGACTGTATATATGTGTGTATGTTCCTTCAAGTCACCTGTCAATAAATGGCAAGCCCATGAATTTCACAGGGTTTTCTTAGCCAAAGAATACTCGGAGGTGCATTTGCCAGCTTCCTCCTCTGAAATATAGTCCATGGCACCCAGTAGCTGCCATCCAACTAATAACCAGGACTGACCCTGCTTAGTTTCCAATATGAGATGGGAACTGGTGCCTTTAGGGTATTTATGCCCAAGTCTAACAGGTATTTATACCAGTCCTAGCCAACCCAGGCTCTTAATACTATTATATTAAGATAGTATAGTATAGTATCTGATATTGGAAATTAAGCATATATTATTATTATTATTATTATTATTATTATTATTATTTCCCACTTCTCCCAAGGATTGAAGTGGGATTACATCATTAAAATTGCAATACTAATACAGATACAAACTATAAAATACTAATACTGAATTACATTCCTATTAGTTCCTTAAAATATCTAATCATGTCTTTATTGTCTTTATTGCCTGAAGATATCTTTTAGGCCCGAACATGAACAGTGCCAGGCAGCTGGCCACAAATATTGGGTGGTTTATATGTCGTTTACAATTATAGATAGCCATGCTAGTATATTTTGTGGAATGGTGTGTGTGAAGTAAGCATTTATTCATATGTATTTGGAGCCTGTAAATCCTACTGGCAGTAGTGGTTCTCACTGTTCCTGGGATAAATATCCCTCCTTATTATGGTTGTGTGTGTGTGTGTGTGTGTGTGTGTGTGTGTGTATTTCTCTCTCCCATTTATTCACAGTGAATTTTGAGACTGGTCATTCTGGAGAGGGCACATCACATAGGGAAGCACAAATCTCTGTCACACAGCATCTAGAATTAGTTGCACAAACATAGAATTTGGGAGTGTTTCAACTCAGGAAATGAAAACACAAGAAGAAATGAGATGACCTTCATACTAAGCAAAAATGTGGCAAAAGCACTCAGAGGATACAATGCTAGGTCTGACCAAATCATGTCAATAAGGCTCCTCGGAAAATCTATAAATATCACCATATTATAAGTATATGTACCAACCACAGAGGCAAAAGAAGAAGAAATTGAGAGATTCTATGAAGGAGTTCAAGATTAAATTGAAAACACACCTGCATAGGACATCAAGCTGATCATACATTATTGGAATGCCAAAGTAAGAAGCAAAGAAGACTCAAAAACAGTAGGAAGATTTAGATTAGGCATAAGAAATGAAGCAGATGAGCGTCTGATAGATTTTTTGTGAAGCCAACAAATTATTCTTTGAAACACCTTTTTCATACAACCAAAGAGAAGACTATAGACATGGACATCACCAGATGGACAAAACAAAAGCCAAATAGATTTCACAATAGGAAGCAAAATACGGAGAAGACTTATGTGGCCAAGACTAGACCAGGTGCTGACTCTGGATCAGACCATGAACTACTTATATCAAAAACAAGAGTAAAGCTGAAGAAGAAACAAAAACCAGTCATTATACCCAAAAATGATCTGAACAACATCTCAACAGAATTTACTGACAACAAAAGAAACAGATTTGAACTATTAAGCATAATCAGTTGAAAACCAGAAGAACTATGATCAGAAACTAGAGACATAATAAAGGAAGAATGCAAACACACATTTTTGTGGTCAAAAAGAAAGATAAGGAACAATAGATTACAGATAAAGCACTTCAAGCAGTAATAGAAGTAAAAGAAGGGAAGCAAAACAAAAGGGTGATAGGAACAAAATCAAAACCATGAATGCAATTGTACGACTAGTTGGAAAATATGAAGACAACTAGTACAATGGTCAATGCAGAGACGTAGAAGACAACAACAAAAAAGGAACAACGAGAGATCTCTTCTGTAAAATCCAAGAAATCAAAGAGAAGTTCAAACCAAAGTCCGGGATGCTTGATGACAATGGAGATTATCACACTTCCATCCTCCTCCCTTGATTAATTTGAATTTAAAGCATCCAAATAGCATGATTGGGGTTCACAGTCCCATGTTTTTCTCCCATCCTCCTCCCATCAGTAAATCACAATCCTTAATAGCGTACATGTTCCATCAATAAAGTGTCATGGCGCCACCATTTGGCAATGATGGGATCTTCCATTATTGCCAAATGGCAGCTCCATGATGCTTTACTCACAGGACAAGTGCACTGGTTGTGATTTACTGATGGGAGAAGTACAGGAGAAAAGCATGGGCATATGAACCCTGATCTCACTATTTGGACACTTTAAATTCAAATTAATCATGGAGGAGGTCAGAAGCCTCCCCATGTGATGAAGTCCAATAAAAAGAACATAATTCAAGACCAGGAAGAAATAAAAGAATGTTGGAGGCAATACACAAAAGAGTTATATAAAAGAGATGAGAAAATGAAAAATACATGGAACAAAGAACCATACAAGGATGAACACCAAATTCTAAAAAGTGAAGTGAAAACTGCAGTAACAGAATTTGCGGTGGAAAGATCACCAGGAACAGATGATATTGGAATCAAACTGCTACAATCTACACTGACAGACTGAACTCTAGTGCTAACTAACATATGTCAACAAATATGGAGAACAAAGCAGTGTACAATAGACTGGAAATGTTCAGTATTTATCCCAGTTCAGAAAAAAAGAGACACAAAAGACTGCAGCAACTGCAAGCAAAGCTATATGACCATAGCATTAATTTCACACGCAAGCAAAATTATGCAATACAGATTCAAATCACACATGGAGAAAGAAATCCCAGAGGCAAGCAGGGTTCAGAAAAGGTACTAGGGACCACATTGCAAACATATGATGGCTAATGGGGCACACCAAAGAATTCCAAAAGAATATCAGCATGTGTTTTATAGACTATAGCAAAGCCTTTGAATGCATAGATCATGAAAAGCTATGGAACACCCTTAAAGACATGGGCATGCCAACACACCTGAGTCCAGAGGAGAAATCTGTACTTAGGACAAGAGGCTACTGTGAAAACAGAATATGGAGAAACAGAATGGTTCCCAATTGGCAAAAGGGTCAGACGAGGCTGCATCCTTTCACCATATCTGTTCAACCTGTATCCAGAAAATATCATATGAAAATCAGGCTTAGACACAGAAGAAGGAGAAGTGAAAATAGAAGGAAAGAATATCAATAATCTGAGATATGCAGACACCATACTACTAGCAGAAATTATCACAGACCTGTAAGAACTACTAAGAATGATCAAAGAAGAAAGTGCAAAGGCAGGATTACTGCTGAACATAAAGAAACAAAAATTATGACCACAGAAGATTCAACCTAGACAATGAGAAAATTGAAATAGTAAAAGAGTTCCTGTACCTTGGGTCAAACATTGATCAGAATGGGGGCTGCAGTCAAAAATTAAGACTAGGAATGGGGAGGGAATCTATGAAAAAATTAGAAAAAATCCTAAAATGTAACAATATCCAACTGAGCACAAAAGTTAGAATTGTATAAGCCATTGTTTTCCCTGTTACCAGCTACGGTTGTGAGAGCTGGTCAGTGAGGAAAGCAGATAGGAGGAAAATCAATTCATTTGAGAATGTGGGGCTGGACAAGAGTGCTGAGGATACCATGGATATCCAAAAAGACAAACAAATGGATCCTAAAACAGATCAAGCCTGAAATCTCCCAGGAAGCCAAGATGATAAAGTTGAGGCTGTCATATTTTGTTCGCATCATTGGAAAGAATGACTCATTGGAAAAGACAATGCTAGGAAAGATAGAGGGATGCAGAAAAAGAGGAAGACTGCATGCTAGATGGATGGACTCTATTAAGAGGATCACAGATATAAATTTACAGGACCTAAGGAGAGCAGTGGAAAATAGGGGGTCTTGTGGATGTCCCATCCACAAGGTCACTGTGAGTCAGGATCGACTCGAGGACAGTAAACAACAAAAACTCTTTCTGTTTTACAGAAGTACACTGTTTAGAATATTGTTTCTCCTCACATAACTCAGTTTCTGCATGTCAACAGCAAATTTTGCAACAGGTACAATAATATAGAAAAAATAAGTTTTCACAAGAAATAATCAAGCATAATTAACAATGTATTTCCTTGTCCTAGTAAAATATACTACACACAGAGAGAGAGAGAGAGAGAGAGCGCTATCCCATTAAGTTTCCTGGCACTAAGTGCAGTTCCTCAAGGAAACTGCAAACAGAAATGGTAAAAATTAAAAAAGGATTGGATATCTGAATGTTTAGAAGGAGATATTTTCCATATTTGAGCCTGCGTGATTTTGAAAGTAATTTCATACAACTTTCAGGCAAAGCATAGTCAAGAATGAGGAAGCAAATATAAACTGGACTAACAGTTCAAAAGTTTAAATGTGGAAGCAAAAATTCGGAACAATCTTCTATCCTTGCTCAACAGGTTTATGGTACAAGTTTTTGATAGACATCTTTTCAAATCCTAAACAAAAAACAACATTGAAGCATATTACTATTCAGGCACCTTTATCAAACATAGGCCTGTTTGGTAGGCGCTTCAAATGAAAACTCAAACTCAGTTTAATAATCTTTGATGTTATGAATTTGTCTCATAGAATGTTTAAAAGTGTACTTGATATGCCTACAGGAGATGATATACATAATTTCAATAAGCTGGTGATACTAGGGAGTTCAAATTGGAAAATAATTCACTCCTGCAAGCTCTCACTCTACAATAAACTGCTAATAAGTCAGGCACAAAGGAATTTGTAATTCAAATTAAAAGCTTGCTGCAAGTAAAAGACACAAATTGTTGCTGCAAAATCTGAAGGTTGATGGTTTAAACTGTGGCATGCCAGCAACATTTGCCAGATGTGATATATGAGCAATATATCTCAAATAAATTATGAAAGCATGCCACCTTATTACTGCAGGTAAAGTGTTTGCCTATTTTTCACTGCTGTGGCATAAGGGCTTTTAAAATTAGGTCATCCCAAGATGGTAAGTAAAAACTTAAGATTTCTACCTGTTGTATCTTGCTGTAGTTTTATCATTAACTATTGATCATGAGAGCTAAATGGAACCTGCATGTTCAGTGGCAATGTATCTGTGAATATTAGTTGTTGGTGGCAGGACAAAAGGTAAATTATTTAATCGCTGAATGTAGATATATTGCAGGTATGTGAACTTCTTGGATGTACAAACAGAATGTGCTTGAGAATGGAGTCAGAGCCTGATCTGAGCACGATTAGTAGACAACATTCATTCATTCTAATAGCATTGGCACACAAACAATGCTTGACAATTTTCACAAAGAAATAGTTTATATCCTATTAACTATTTTATATGTCAGAATACATTAACAGCATTTTTATGCTCCCATAAACTAAGGCGGGTTACAGACGGGCAGGGGAGGACGTCTTGGAGGTGTATTCAGCTGAATGCGGAGCCTCCAGACGGCCCGCCCCGGGGGCGTGCTTCAGGTGTTGGAGCTTCCACACAGGGGGCAATGAAGACGCCTCACCTGGGTCCGTTTCGGACCCGGAGTTTCCAAACCGCCGCCTCGGAGGACGCTGCAAAAAGAGAGGCAGCTTCCTCACGGGCGGCCCAAACCGCGGCTTTTTTTTTTCTTTTGCCGCATGAGAGGTGTGCAGCTGCGCAGCTGCATCGCTAAGCAGCGGCGGCAGAAAGCCTGTCTGCGCATTTAAAGCACCCAAGCCCCTTTAAACTTTTTCCCTGTGCACTCTAAAGCTAGGCAGGAGTGGTGTGAGGTAGCAATGTCCAAACTCTGTCCTCCCAGGCATTTGGACTTCATGTCCCAGAATCCCAGACCACAGGGCAAGGTGGCTGGGGATTCTGGGAGATGAAGTCCAAACGCCTGGGAGGACAGAGTTTGGAGATTGCTGGTTTGGGGACCAGTGAGCCAGGCATGGTGGGAGGAGAGAACAGGAAGGGTAGAATAGAGTAGATAGGGCTGGGAGGGAACACATGCCCTGGGAGGCGAAATGATGTCTTTATGGGACATCATGGGACTAGTGCCTTCTCAGTGCTCCCTGCCCCTTGATCCCAGGCCCAGGCCCCCTCTAGTTGCCCTTTGCATTTGGGGGCAAGTTTAGAGGGCATCAAAAGGTCTTGGGCACATTCAAGCTCCGGGGTCTCCTCCTCCTCCTCCTCCTCCTCCTCCTCCTCCACCAGCACAGGCTCTGCTCTGGCTGGTTGGCCCGCCGGGACCCTGACACGCTCCCCACTGGTGGCTAGTCTGTTGGGCCTGATGCTTCCATCACTTTTAATGAAAGCATACAGCTCCTTGTAAAAGGGCGGGGGGGGCGCCCTTCGTAGTACTTTTTTTTCCTTTGCCGGCTGGCGGATGTGCAGCTGCGCAGCGCTAAAGCAGCGGCGGCAGAAAGCCTATGTGCGCATTTAAAGTGCCCAAGCCCCTTTAAACTTCCCCCCGCTCTGCCCAAAAACAATGGTGGTCTCCTGCCAGCTGGTGATCAGCTGGTGTTGGCATCCTTGTCCACTTGCACGTTGCCAATGTCACCAGCATCATGGATGCCTCCTCTCCTTTGGTCCCCACGCTCCTGCTGAATCTGCAATGCGCAGCCACAGCTGTCTCCACTGCCACCGCTGTCCCCCTGCCATCTCCCCTCACCTCCTTTGTACATATGTCAATATTTACAGTTTTAGCGTTTTTTATTGTTAGGTGAAAATGGCACAGGAATGTGTGTAGGGGTGCACTTTAAAGTCCAAACTTTCCAAGCAGCGCATGCGTACATGTTCCTCTAGGGTTAGGGTTAGGGTTAGGGTTACGAGGCTTAAAATGCGCCGCAGCTGTGCCTCAGCTTCCACAGCTGCATGGCAGCGGACGTTGCAATTAAAGCCTGACTGCAAACTGCGCATGTTCCAAGACCCCAACTCACTATGCGACGCAGCAGACATGGAGCTTTTAAATGGGCAACTTAAAGTAGCGGCGTAGCAATTCTGGTGTACCGGTGCAGCAGCTCTCATGGCTTCTTCCACTTCTCAATATGTGTCAGCGTTCAGGTAGGACTGCTCCAGTTTCTGCAAAATGTTTGGCTGGGACCATATAGCTATGAGGTCAGCCGTCTCAGTATGAGACCAAGACGTCCCCTTGCCTTTTTTCGGGGTGCTGGTGGATGGCTGAGCCATCCTGCCTGGTGGCAAAGGGGAGCCGCCACACAGCTGTGCCAGGAGCAGCCGAACTGTGCCCGTTCCCAGGTGAAAATGGCGCAGGAATGTGTGTAGGGGGTCACTTTAAATCCCAAACTTTCCCTTTTCACTTTCTACAACCAAAACATCCGCCGGCAAAACTTACAACTTCCCGCGGTTCTAGCAACGCATGCGCACAACTGGCTCTAGGGTTAGGGTTACGAGGCTTAAAATGTGCCGCAGCTGTGCCTCAGCTTCCACAGCTGCATGGCAGCGGACGTTGCAATTAAAGCTTGACTGCAAACCACGCATGTCCCGGGAACCCGACCCATTATGCGACGCAGCTGACACGGAGCTTTTAAACCGGCAACTTATATTTGCGGCGTAGCAATTCTGACGTATCGGTGCAGCAGCTTACAGATGGACATGCGCAGGTACATATCAAACAGAAAAGAAGCGGAAAAAGAAGCACCTTTTTAATGCCGCTTCTTCCCGCTTGGGGCGTGCGGGGGGCGTGTTCATGGCGGCATTCAGGTAAAGCCCGTCTGAAGGCTCTACCTTCATGACGTCATGAGTACATCCCTTTTTGCCCGTCTGTAACCCGCCTAAAAGTGTCCACACTATGAAATTATAGTGCTATGATTCCACTTATACTACCATGATTCCACTGTATGGAGTCCTGAGATCTGCCAGTGAGACGAGCCGTTTGTTGCTATTATTAACAGCCTCCTGGTCAACCTCAACCTATGGTGAACCTATGTATGAGATACCTTCAAGTCACCCTATCTTCAACCACCTGCTCAGCTCCTGCAGACTCATGGCTGTGGCTTTTCTAATTGAGTCTATCCATCTGGAATTCAGCCTTCATCTTTTCCTACTGCCCTCGACTTTGTCAAGCATTATAATCTTTATTATAGAGTCATAGAGATTCTCTATGCCTCACCAAACAACAAACTTCAGGCTTCCATAAAACAGAGTTAAAGGGGAATCATAGACCTATAACTGCATGGTGTGGAACGGGATGAAAAACTATAAAAAACTAACAACAACAAGCAGATCTGTGATTAAAAAGAAATTTAAATATTGTAAATCTATCATCATGAACAGTAGTGCCTAAGATCTCAAGAAACACCAAAACATGCTTTTAAAACTGAAGAGAATTTAATAAGAATAAGAATAAGAATGAACCGCCTGCATGCAAGGTTGGGTCTGCGGCTTCCAGTGCATCTTTACACCTGCCGTTTCATCCCTCGCCTATCGCTACCGGGCTTTTTCGGAAGTTGGATGTATCCTTCGAGCCTGTGCAATGGATTTTTCTGGTGGAGCGCAGCATGCACAGAACTGGCCTCACCCTTTAAACCAGAGGTTCATCTGCTGAGGCCTTGACAAGCATGGACGGTGGCAGTGAGGTCCTCTGGTCGTAGGTTTGATTAGAGTTTCCTTCTCTTAGATGGTTGACCTTACAGGGCTAGATGAGCACCATCTGCCCGGGTTTGGGATTAGAGTTTTCCTTCTCCTAGGAAGGTTGCCATAAGGCTAGAGAGCTCTTGGTCTGACCCTTCGATGGTGACCTGTCTGGCATGGGAGGCCCTGCTGGTGGTTTTTATACCACCACCAGCATAGCTCACAATTTCATTGGGGTACGCAACCTCTCCCCCACGACAAGGGGATGTCAATGGAGAGGCAGAATAAGAATAAGAATTTAACAAAATGACCACAATGTAGGTACCAGGAGAACTTTTTGTGAGGAGAGCATTCCACAACTTTGACGCCAACAGTGAAAAATTCCCCCAATCCTCATTTACTAGTCAGCTGCTGTTGAGGTCAGTCTCTGCTCCTATCACTCAGGAAGTGACTGACCAATGTTCTCATCCTTCTCATGCTAGTGATCCCTGCTGCAACAGGAACCCTATTTCTGCCTGTCACAATGGAGATTGCTTGTGCAAAAGGTTTGGAACATTAGTTGGCTGCTTCTTGAGCAACAGAAGAACAGACCCCCATCAATTGCAGTAGTTGCTTATCAGTAAGTGGGGACTGGAGGGGCTGGGCCAAGATTCACTATGTAACTCCATAACTACCATGGTTACATAGCAAGTCCTGCATAGAGGATTCTGGCCACCCATCCTTAGTAGGCCCTTTCCTTTGGCCCTATCATTTCATTTGGAATCCAGAGAAGGACTTCAGACAAAGAGAAAAGGTCTTCTGAAGATGGACCTTACCACTGCCAAGCTGTTCAGGACTTTAAAGCACTTTGAAATGGGCCAAAAATGGACTAGAAGCCATTTAGACCAGAAAGTACTGATCTAATATGATTGTATCAGCTAGTCTCAGTTGATACTCTGCAGATATACAGCCATATACAACTGTTCAGCAACCCAGACAAAGAAAATGCCTAAAGGGTGGATTATTTATGTCTAGACTATCTCTTCCCATATAGGATCATGCATTGTATATTAGCTTAAATTGACAAAAGGCTCTCTGCACTGCCAAAATCAACTGTACCTACAATAATAATGCTGGATTCAAAGGTATCCAAACACTGATATCTCCAAAACAGGTTGAACAACAGTGAATTGGGTGGAGGTAAGGCTAACTAAAAGGATTTCTGTGTTGTCTTAATTAGGTTTCTTTAAGAGATGTGTATATACATGACTGTCTTCACATAGCAAAACCATGGATTATATTATTTTTACCTTCCATAGTAAATAACTACATTTTCTTTCTTTCTTCCACAGTAAATACAGTAACTACATATTAAAAATAAAAGCATTTCAGTGACAAGGATAACAGTTCACATGCTTAAGAATGTGCACCATATTCTTTTCTTTAAACAATGTTTAAGATACTGAACTGATTGTGACTGAAAGAAATTGTAAGTAGTTCAGACAATATAAAGCTTTATATGATAATAAATTAGAGAACAAAAAGCCAAGGAGCCTAGGCACTGTTTTAAGAGCAAAATGAAAAAGGAAGAGAGGTGAGTAACAAAGCAAAAGGAAGCTAAACTGATAACAAAAGCTGAGTGGAAATACAGTAGATTTATTCATTCTTCTAACCTTCATTTGTCTTTGAAATTCTAAATGCTGTGGCAGACTGGATGTATGTTAGCTGTATTACTGTGTGTTTTATACTATAAATTCCTACTCTTCATTTGTTCAGGCTTCAAGGGATAGTACAGTATCCTAGGAGAAATACAAAGCTTGAAGCATTAGAAGTTAATGTAATACACTTTCCATATTTTATTCCTTTATATCTCAGTTGAGGGATTGCTACTTTTTTCTGACAGAAACCCTTTATTTTTAGCAGAATGATGGACACAAATACTCTCCAATCAGGAGGGACAGTGGTATATAATGTTAACTCTGCAGTCAGGCAGTATTTGCAGAGCCATTTGACTTGTGATGTTGGGGCTCATTCGACACATCCAATTGCCATCTAAAAGCACAGCTGTCTTTTTCACTCCATCCATTTCCACATGGGTGTGGGGGAGGAGGAGGAATGGTGTTAGTATATCCTGCATACCCCTCATTATATTTGGAGTCTCCATGTTTTCATAGTTTTATATCTGAAGCCAGCATGTTCTTGGGAGGTTACAATGACCTTTGGAACACCAGGTGGATTTCCCATGAGAAAGAAGCACAGACTTGAGAACATGTGTATGATCAAGGTAATGCTGTAATCAAAGTTAAATGGGTTACTGATCACTCCTTTCTTCCCCAGGTTCTCTTAGAAACAAAGGAGGTCTCATTGCCCTGAAGCAGTAAGCCAACACTTTCTCCCTGCCATGGTCCCAGCCAACTTCCCTATCCCTTCATCCTGAGGTATTCTGATCTAATCACAGTTTTTGTAACCCTCATGTTAAAGCCATCAACCAGTCTGGAATCCCATTGTCAGTTCCTGAGAAAGCCATCAGGTCTTTGTTACATTGCTAGAGATCATAAAGCACACCCTTAAAGGGAAGTTATCACGTATAAATAGTCCCAAATCTATCCTTGTGTGTGCACAGAGAGTATTCCCTGCTCACTGTATCTCCCGCAGACCCCAGTCTGAGCCACACCCCCACTTTCCATGGTCGACTCTCTAGCACAGGTAATTATATTCCATCAGTCTCCACTATCCAGTTTACAAAACTCATTTTTTGTTAGCTCTGAATACTTTGTCTGTTTGAATCCCTATCATCTGTATTTTTAATTTCAAACTAAAACTTTCTTTATTTGCCCCATATAGACAGGTGTCAACGATTCTCAAGTTACCCAGCCTCTTGCAAAATGTCCTTGAACTAAGCAATTCACCAAAGCTTCTAAAGACAGTTGGTGGAGACGCCCTAGTGTCCCACCTTTCTTTGGGTGATAGGGGCAAAGCAATTCTCATCAGTTTCTACTGGATGAATAAGCACTCGAAACCATATACAGTGGACCTTTGTTATACGCTGAGGTTTGGTTCCAAGATCCCCCATGGATAACAAAATCTGTGGGTGCGCAAGTCCCATTAAATATAATGACATAGCAAAATGGTGTCCCTTATAAATAAATGAAAAATAAAAGTTTGATATTTGAAATGTATACCTTTTTGGAACATTTTCAAACTTTGGATGCTTGAATCCATGTATAAAAAAATCCGTGTATAAGAAGGGGCAACTGTATACTGACTTTAAATATATGTTCATTATTATTAAAGGTTGGGAAAGATTTGTAAGTAATTAACAGCTAGCAAGTCACTAGTCCCAATATTGTCTCCTTCTGTAACATTCATCCTTTGAGTACTGAGGATGTGAACAAGCTCCTCAGCAGTATGAAAAAGACAACTTCCCTCAATCCTTGCCCGTCTTGGCTGGCCATCCAAAGGGGAGAAACGATCAAGGAGTTGTTGAGAAACATAACCAACGGAAGGTTTACTTCCATCTTGCCTTAAAGAGGCAGTGGTTAAACCACTTTTTAAAAAGCCTTCCCTTCACCCCCTGCACAAAATCAACTACAGGCCAGTCTTGCTTTTACCATTCTTAAGCAAGGTGATCGAGAGGATGGTTGCCATTCAACTCCAAGCAGTCTTAGAAGAAACTGATTTTTTAGATCCATTTCAAACCAGATTTAGGACAGGATACGGAGTTGAGACTGCCATGGTCACCTTAGTCGATGATCTCTGTCTGGGCACTGACAGGGGAAGTGTGACCCTGGTGGTGCTCTTGGACCTCTTATCTGCCTTTGATACCATTGACCATGGTATCCTTTTGGAACGCCTGGGAGAATTGGGAGCACCGCCTTGCAGTAGTTCCGTTCCTATCTCTCAGGCAGATTCCAGATATTGATGCTGGGAGACAGTTGCTCTTCTAAAAGAGAGCTAAAATCTGGCATCCCTCAGGGCCCATCCTGTCTCCCATGCTGTTTAACATTTACTTGAATCCACTGAGTGAGATAATCTGTAGACATGGGGCTGATGTCACCCAAATATATTTCTCTATGAACTTTATCGCATTGGCCCTGGAACGGGCCTGAAGCATCCCAAATGGAATGTTCTGGGGTGGGGAGGCGGTGGGGAACACATTTTACTGCACAGCGAGAATGCTGCCTCTGCCGCTGAGCATCCTCATCCTGTTCTGGATGTGTTCCCCAGGGGGTGATTTCTGGGAACGCTTCTCAAACGTTCCCGAAAATCACCCCCTCTGGGATGCATCTGGAACGGGATGGGGATGCTCGGCGGCGGTACCATTCTTGCTGTGCAGTAAAATGTGTTCCCCGCTGCCTCCCTTCCCCAGAATGTTCCATTTTGGGATGCTACAGGCCCGTTCAAGGGCCAATGTGATAAAGTTCTATGTCTCAGACTGATGCAGTGACTAAGGATGGCATCTCTCCTCTAAATGCCTGTCTTGAGGCGGTAATGGACTGGATGAGGGAAAACAAACTCAAATTGAATCCAGGTAAGACAGAGGTACTTGGACCCCCAATCCAGGAATTGAGATACACCAGCCAGTTCTGGATGGGGACACACTTCTCCTGAAACACTTTGTCCGCAGCTTGGGGGTGCTCCTTGACTTGTCATTTCAACTGACAGCACAGGTGGATGAGATGATCAGGAGTACCTGTTATCACCTTTGGCTGATACGCCAGCTGTGCCCCTTCCTGGATCCGGAAGACCATGAAACAGTAGTACATGCGCTGGTAACCTCTTGGCTTGACTTCTGCAATGCACTCTACATGGAGCTACCCTTGTGCCAAGTTCAGAAACTTCAATTGGAACAAAATATGGCAGCCAGGTTGGTCGCGAGCACATCCAGAAATGCACACATTACACCTATTTTAAAATCTCTCCACTGGCTGCCTATTAGTTTCCAGGCAAGGTACAAGGTGTTGGTTATAACCTTGAAAGCCCAACATGGCCTTGATCTAGACTACTTGCGGGAGCGTGTTCTTCCACATAATCCACCCCTCAGACTTTGGTCCTCTGGGAAGAACCTGCTACAAGCTAAGATGACTAGATTGTCTGTGGTGACCAAGAGGACCTTCTCATCTGCCGTTCCTAAGCTCTGGAATGACCTGCCGAATGAGATCCGTCATATTACCACCCTGGAAGCCTTTAAAAAGGCTATTAAGACAGATCTCTTCTGGCAGGCCTTTCCAGATTAGCCTTGCTAAACTAGCCTCCCCTTACTGATAGCATCGGCCCCATCCCATCTCCTCCCCCTAGATGAAGACACTTTTTCACCCAAAACTACCCACACTTTTAGTGAATTCGCATTGGTGAATTCACAACTCTTTCTTATTATTTAATCTCTCTTTAAGATTTTGATTAATGCTTTTTTATGCTGAGGGGGTGGGTGGGATATGGGATTGCTCTTTTGAACTGTAATTTTAACAGTACGATGTTTTATTCTTATACTATTGTAATCCTCTTTGATTCCTCTGCAAAAAAACAGAATATAAATAAATTATATTATTATTGTTATTATTATCATTATTATCCTCCAGTGTCTAGTACAGATAGCACCATATTGATCTTTCTTTAGATCCCACTTGCAGGTAAATAACTATAAGAAAGCCCTTCACTTTTCTTCCAAGAAACACAAATTAGGTGAAAGAATATTTTCTTTTCTTTTTAACTTAGCAAAGTCATCCTATCCGCTGCATAATTAGAATTTTATAGAAAAAAAATGCTTTTGCCTGACCTTTACTCATTCATAGGAAACTGTCTTCCACCAACAGAGTCTATTTTTTCAACAAGCCCATTATTATTTACTATTTCAGTGAGCCATATGGTGTTATGGACAGTGCTAGATTTTGACCAGTAGAGTTTGGGGTAGGTTCTTATTTTCTCCTAGTCCTGGAGGTTCATTGGGTAAGTTTGGGGGGGGGGGGGGAGATCTTTCCTTCACCTCAGTCTACCTGACAAAGTTGGCAGATGGTCCTAAGATTATATGTGGAATTCACATACTATTTGTAGGACCAGGTAAATCCTGCTTTCTATTTCTTTCTCACCTATCCAAAATTTGGAGGATAAAACGACATCCCATGCAAGAAATGTGCCAGTCCTTCTGGTTCACATGCAGAATGGACACGTTCTAAAAGAATTGTCATGGCATAAAGATCTCATTCTAAATGTCCTACTTGATAATCTGTCTCCTTCTTCTTCTTTATCTGTGTATCAATACTCACAAGCTTGTCTCTTTCAGCTCTTCTGACCTTTGTGTGGCAGGTTGCATGAAAAGCTGCTAAACCCGCCCTTTGCCCCAGAATCACCAGTTTATTTTTTTTCATCTCTTGTGTAAATTCCAAGTATGTTTATTTCTCCCATAACCTAATCTTACTTTAACAATTGTCTTTGCAGATAATACATAAACAAACACAGACTAGTTTTCAAAGTGATGCAGTTTCAGAAAGTCCATCTAGATAACCTTCCAAATCATAGGTCTGGACAAACTAAACCTTTAGAGCCTCTGAGTCTAAAAGCATGGATGCAGTTTAAGTGATTGTTTTATTGTTTGGAAGAAAACATCAGAATCTTTATTAATGTCTCTGTTCTTGGGAGATAGATTTATAAAGTATACTTACTACTAGGTTTAGTGTGTGTGTGTGTGTGTGTGTGTGTCTGTCTGTCTGTCTGTGCCTTTGGGTGCAACAACACTGTAGATAATGCAGTTTGTTTCCACTTTAACTGTCATGGCTCCATTCTACAGAATCTTGGAATTTGTAATTTTATGAGATACCAGTACTTTTTAGCAGAGAAGGCTAAAGACCTTGTAAACTACAAATCCCAGGATTCCACATGATGGAGCTACAGCATTTATTTCTGCATTATTTCTACAGTTTAGTTGTACCCCCACTTTAGGGTACCTAGTATTGTACATTCTTGTTTTTGGAAATGCAAAGACAAAACAGGATTTTGAATTTCAACATAGAAGAATATAGATGCCCTGTATTATGTAGCTGGGCTAAACAGAAGGAACGGGTAGATGTCAGTGGGAAAGAACACAAGCTGAGACACTTTACCAGAGACAGCTGATATTTTCTTGTTACTGTCTCAACAACCCACATCACTAATCTTGTCCTTACTGTTGCATTGCCTGTTTAAAAAAAATCTGTTGTTATATGAGTATGTCCCATTTCAGTTTTTAGTTTCCTGTCACTGGTCCTTATATATGATTGAGTTTGCAAAGATGAGCAAGGTCTGCAATACAAATCCCCCATTTGATGAGGCCTTACATTGCCCATTCTTCCACTTGAGGCACTGCTGATGCTCATTTTGGTAACGTGCTTGTAGGATAGTTGCACTTTTCCAACAGAATCATAAAAAGGAAAACCCCTTTAAGCTCATTCTTCAACCCCTTCATGTACAATGAGGTAATCACAAAGTAAGTGGGCAACAGAGATGAAGTGACTCTTTCAGAGACCAGAAATGTGGGCAGACTAAGGCATGGACAGCAAGTTTTCATATAAGAATAGGGAAGAATAAAAGTGGACCCAGGCCCAAAGCACACTGCAGAGATAACCTGGTTTGAGACTACAGTATTTTAACTGCCCAAGGTCAATGCTAGGAAATTCAGGCAACTGTAGTTTTGTGAGACCTTTAGCTTTCTCTGTCAGAGAACTCTAGTGCCACAATTAACTACAGTTCCCAGGATTCCCTGGCAGTTCAAGCAGTCTCAAGATAGATAATTTCTGCAGTGTGCTTTGGACTCCAGTTTCATTCATGAAATGTTGAGGATTTGGGTTAGTTCAGGGCAAGTGGTAGTAAAAGAATACCATGGCAGCTGCTGTCACAGCACAGGCCATGGGCACTTACAGGATTGTAACAAGAGGATTGAGTGCCCTCTTGCACCTTTAGTCTTTAATGCTATAGCCTGTAGGACTTCAGAACATAGAACTGGGTGTGCAGAGGTGTTTGTCTCTCTGTGTGTAAGAGAGAGTGACAGTTTTAGTTCAAATTCAAGGCACAAACTATAAATTTTTAAATATAAATCACATCCCTTTCTCTATATTCACTATCTTTAAGGGCACATTGTTTTTTGTTCATTTCATTTTCATTCTCTGAGATTCAATAAAACAGTTCTGCAGCCTTAAATTCCCATGTTGTTATTCAGAACATGTCGCCTAGCAAGCACATAGGTTTCAAGGGACTGATTAATATTGACCACAGGTAATGTCTGCAGCCATACCATCACCACTGTGAAGGCCTTGACAGTTCCATGACCCTCATTTCCCCATCCCACCTCCCCATCATTCTCACTTTAAGTTTACTCCTTTCTCTTCTGCTCCTTGAACAAAACAGTACACTGGCCAGTCAAAACAAGACAATAGGTATATAAGTCTGATAACCTTGTTGGCCCTGAAGGATCAGAGTTTCTGAGAAGTAGAAGAGTGTGGTGGAGGGGAATGAAAGAGTTGCAGTATTTGCCAATGGACTCTGAGACTGGAGCATTTCATAGACTCTTTTTTCCCCCCTTTTTAAACCAAAGTCAGATTCAAGGACTTCAAAACAAAACATTGTGTACAAGCATGTTGTCCCTAAAATATTAAACAGGATAAACAGCTAGACTGGGACATTTAACAGAACCATCTTTGTTTATTTATTTATTTTCAAATAGTAATTGTGTTTTATTCCCACATATCAAAAATTCTACAACCATTACAGCAAGAACCCATTGCAATACCCCTCATCTCCGACACCCACCCAAATCCAATGAAAGAGTCCCAAAAGTCCCTCTCATTGCTATGCTCCTTCTAATGCCACATTATGTTTTTTTCCAATATCATGTTTTTAAATAAATCAATCTGCTATATGTTGTGCTGAACTAATGCCTCAACCAAAAGGCCAAGCACATGATCACTTGTATATTTCATTTATAAGCTGCACTATCACCAAAGTGCTCAGGTCAACATGCACAATAAAATATCACTATAAAGACAATACTAAAACCAAGAAATACCACTTCAAAATATAAATTAAATTTTAAGCATCTGTTATACAAGTTGCCACCAGGAATAAGTCTCTAGGTCAGAGCTACTCAAAGTAGTGGTCCATGAAGCATGCCAGTCCATGAATTACTGGCTGCTGGCCTGTGATGAATTTACAGGAAATAAATAATTGTTTTCAGTAGGGGCAGTTATATTCCTGGTCCCTGACACAAATGTGTTTTTTTTTTAAAACACACACACACACGTCAGACAGCTTCAGAAACAATGTCCACTGTTTGGAGCCACCACAGAAAAGGTAACTCATGAATAGACTTCCACTGATTCTTAGTATCCAGGGGCATTGGAGCAAAGCCTCAGATGATCATCACAGGGCACAGGCAGGAATGTATTTCACGGGGTGATCCTTCACATACTGTGGCATGAAATCATGGAAGTTTATATAAGTTATAAGCAGAAATTTAAATGGACCCTACAAATGAAACAATGCCAGCATTATGTGATCAAAATGACCAGTCCCTCTTTGTACAGGTGCGGTGATATCTTGTGTGTTTGTTGTTGTTGTGTGACCTCACGTCATTTCTGACTTATAGCAACTGTATCATGGGGTTTTCTGGGGCGGAGAGTGTGTGACTTACCCAGCAAATTCCATTGCTGATCAGAGAAACAAACCTGTGCTCAAAGCACTACACCACACTGACTCTGATATTTTGTACTAATTTGAAGTTTTCAGACTGTTTTGAAAGACAGGCTTGTTTACTATGCATTAACAGGAATCTCATCAGACAGGCTGCCAAAGCATAGATCACTGACCCTTCCATCCAGTAGAGCCATTGTCAGCCTGAGCTGGCAAAATGTTCTCCTTCAACATTTGTGCCTCATGTGACAAGAATGGATCTCAAAGCATCTCAGGCTATGAATATGATCCCTTAGAAGGAGTGCAATCCTATCCACAAGGGGTTGAACAGCACTATCCAAGCAACCCATCAGAAGAACTTCTATCTTATCTAGATGCAGTCTTAAGTATATTGGCCCTCATCTATTCCGTTACTACAGATAAGCTCTGATAAAACACTTTTATCACTTTTATCCCATTCCATTTCAAAAGAGAAATACAGTTGTTTATCATCAGCATCTTACAAGGGTTTTTTGTTTGTTTGTTTTTTGCAATCCTGTGACTTTTACATAAAAGTATATTAACATTCCACAGTGGGGGGGGGGGGAGGTTCACTACCACTATCTTCACTATGGCCCTTTGTAGAAAAAAATGGAATATAAAATCCAAGAAGTGGTAGTAATTATTTGGCAGAAATAAACAACTTGTATGTACACATTTGACTGAGACAACCCTTTGAGAAACTGAAAATTTGCTTGAGCTTGAGTATACAATTATACATCATTCTTGAAAAAAATGTGAAATCCATTTATCTTACTATTAATTCCCAATGTACTATATTCTTAGAGTTTGGAAGGGCTGTAAATGTTTTGGTAACATGAGCTGTAGAACTGAGCTGAGGGATGCTGTGCACACTACAGAGTGTTGCCAATTTTTTGTGTAGGTTGTCTTAACACAATCATTTAAGACATTTTTTCATGGATAATAATTTCCTTAGCAGTGGTAATCATGGAATCAACATCACTGTACATAGTACATCTTAGATTGATCCTGTCTGTAGCATATGCATATTTGGTTAACCAAAACCAAAAAGAATGTTTCAGAAAAATATGTTCTTTTAAAAACATGCTAATGTCTGCAAATGTTTTTCAGTCAACAATCTTACCAGTACTTTTTTCTTGCATTGCTTGGTTGTGTGTGTGTGTGTGTGTGTGTGTGTGTTCATGTCATCCTCCCACTTTCTTTCCATGTGGGACCTACTATGTTAAACAACACATTACCTGCTGATCCTGCAATTATTTATGTGATCAAATGCAGAAATACAAGATGCCATCTGCAGTATATGAGAAAACCAATCATAGAACTGTGTACATATTTCAGTTACTACAAGTCTGCAATCCAGACCAAAAAGCTAAAGCAACCAGTGGCCAGGCATTTCAGTTCAGAACATCACATCCTTCAGGCATTTTGGACGCAGGGAGAATTTCTAGACTCCTAGATTTGACCTCTTTAGGAACTGAAGAAGGCAGAAGCCAAAATGTTTTGTTTATTATATATATCTAATTCTGTTCATTAAGTACCTCCCCTCTCATTCTGTGTGTGTGTGTGTGTGTGTGTGTGTGTGTGTGTGAGAGAGAGAGAGAGAGAGAGAGAGAGAGAGAGAGAGAGAGAGAGAGAGAGATTTACCATTAAGATATGCAGATATTTTATACAAATGAATGAATACAACACCTTCCATTATCTTTGTGTGGCACTGTACACAATCTTTCTTCACTAACAGTGCAATGCAGCATTTTCAAGCCTCACTGAATTCTATGGGGCTTACTCTTGGATGAACATATAAATAATGGTAGCCTAAATATATGCTTATTTAAAGTATATCATATACAGCTATTGTGAAATATTTGGGGTAGAATTCTGGGGGGAAGGGAAAGCAAGTAAAAGGCTAAATCCAGTATAATATGGCAATTTACACTCACTTAAATCATTTATTGATTGATTCAGTGAATATTTTAATAAAAATTTAAAAATAAGTGACAAGTGTTTTTTAAGTCACTCCAGTTTCTTTGGGTGCAATAGCCAGAACAATAGATATTGGGAACAAGTTTGTATGTTACTGAGCTACTTCACAAAATACTTCCTTGCATGGCCGTCCTTCTATCTTTGTACATGAATGTGCTGAAATCATAGTTTCTTTTATGAAAACCAAATATTCACAAAAAGGGTTTGGGATATTCCTGGAGAGAACCAGGCTAAGGCACAAAGTATGCTGAGAATCTGAAAAATTAATACCACATACTTTTCATCTGAGGTTTGTTTTCAACATTCTCATCTGACCTTTCAACAACAAACAGTCAAATGACAGGCTTACATTTAAAATGATAGATCACAAATTATCAACTTATAATTAAAATGAACCTGATAGGGGGAGGCTTTGTACAAAAAAGGTAATTGTAGTGTTCTGGACTGAAATCCTGCATTGGGAGATGTAGCTAAGGAGACATAGCTACAACATCTTTCAACGCTACTTACAAAAATCTTACCTTTGAAATGTCATAGCCCCTTCCTCAACACAGCCATCTCCAATGTGCTGAAGAGTGCGGCAGTTTCCCAGTTGGGGGGCAGACTGAAACAAAGAGCCTGGGGTCCTATTGAGATCTTGTCTTAGTTACCTGTCTCAGTGTATCCTGCAACCAGGACAAGGATGTGTTGGAGAGGCTGTGAACCTTCAAAGCTAAGATTTCGGGAAGACTTTTGATCTTTGCAATCATACAATTATCATCAATGTGAACTGGAATAATTATGTCATCAGTCAAGCTTACAATCTTGTGGCTACTGCACAGGATTCGAGACCTGGTTTTAAATGGTAATTCCAAAAAGGAAGGAAAGGGAAGAAAAAGGAAAGGAAAGAAAAGAATGACCACAGAAAATCCATCTGAGTGACAACTGAACGCCTTGCAATTGCCCAGTCCATGTTCTGCCATTTGGAATGATCCAGACATGCTGCTTCATCTGTTCTGTAGCTTGATCTTTCAAACCCTATTACCAGTCTTGTAGGCAATTTGAGAAAATAAGTAATGTCTTAATCACCTGCTAATAACATCTGGCTAGCATTCTTTTCAGTAGTTACAAAATCTTAGGCTGGAGGTTCAATTTATGGTTGTGAATGACCTACATAACCGCTAAACCCCACCTTTCAACCTTTCAGTATCCCACCCACAATACACTGCAGATGGGAGGGGGCTGGGAAATGTGTGCCCTGACTAGGAGAGTGCTGCAGACTTCAACTTCCTGCACCTTGATCTGCAATGTAGGTTGGGGCACTGCCAGGTTAAAAATCAGGTTAAAAATCTGGATCAGGTACACAATGCCTCTCAGATGTGGAGAAAAACGTGTGTGATGATCTCTCACAATATGCAATGGCAATAGCAAGTACAATGGCACTTCAGATCAAGCACAGCTTGAGGATCATGACCTTCCTTAAGCAAAGTGGGATTTTTCCCACTAAGACTGGTCCTTTAACATTAGACACTTCATTTCCTGCAGATTCCATTAAGGTCATAAGGGAACAATAGGCCAGCCCTGCCATTGTGAGACCAAATTCAATAACTCTTTAAAAATATTGCAACTCACCTCAATCTGTAATGGGAGATCTACAGATTTCAATTGTGGTTACCCAAGTTTCTTGTTTCTTCTGCCATATATTCTAAGGATGGTGGGGATGCATTTAAAAAGTTTGGAAGAGAGATGAGCAGATGCAGCATTAAAGAAGTCTTTTTGAAGCATCATCTATGGCAATCAGGATTGCTTCCACCATTTCCATTTTTTTCTAGAGCTGCATATATGTGGGGTACCTAAGGGCAACATAATATTGTGCCAGGGCATTAACAAATTGTTGTAGGCAGTGGCTTTTTCAGAAGACATTTGGATCTTGGTCGTCTGTTATCTTCACACCTTATGTCATGGCTCACAGGCTCATCATACCCTAAGCCCTCTAAATCTGATGTTGCATGCCATATCATTATATAATTCTGACATTATGAGGATATTTCTTAACATTTCCTACATTCATAAGATTACAAAAAAGTCCCCGTGATCCTTCCAGCTTCACATCTCTGTCACTCTACATGAATAATTTGTTCTTATTTGCCACACATTCTATTTAGCATTAATAGTTATGCTTTAAAACTATACAGAGGGAATATTTTCCTCTGGTAAATTGCATATACTTTAAAAATGCTTTCTGCAGAATAGTCAATTCCTGTTCCAAATAACCTACTTCAGTTTTTTTTTCCAGTCAGAGAATACCGAATGCCTATAAAACTGCTCTTTTAATAGTTTCAATTTTTATCTAATACAAGCAAGTCCTTTTTGATGTGAGTTCCTTGCTCAAGGTGAAGCCTTGAATAAAATGTGATCTGGTCTTTGTTTAATGGACTAGATTATTTAATTAACATCTTAATGAACGTCAGATGAAACAACATTTTTATTTTTAGCCTTGAGCCCAGGGTTGCCTCAGTGTGTCACTTACAATGTCACTCTGACTGTCTGAATGCACCTAATCCTTGAAAGGGCGGGAAAGCACTAATTTCTGAAGGAAAGTTAAATTATGAACACCTCATTTACTGCTTGCTTTTGGTAAAGGGATGGATTGTGGCTGGGTAGGACTGTACAAGATGGCTAGTAACTATGTCCATATTTTTATTGCTAATAGTCATCTCTTTTTTAAACAAAAAATGAACCACATATTTCATTAATATAAATACTGAAAAAATGTCAAAATGTATGACAAGAAAAGTATTTAATATTGGTTAAACTGGGCAGATTGTGATACAGAAAGGGCAGGGTTTAAAAAGTGTGAAATACTTAAGTGTTTCCCTCTATATATGCAACCTTTTTTTTCCTACTGAAATAAGTGCCATAGTTTAAGATTCATTTCTTCTTCTATCTCTCCTTTTCACCATCCCCTCCCAAAATTATGAAATTATAAACCTTATCCCTGTCAATCTACATAGATATAAATTGTCTTTCAAATAGTTACATGTTATTCATACATTAATCTTAACCTTCAATAATCTTTTTTCCCCCAAATTGCTCTTGATTCAAAGAAGGTTTAAGTTTCATATTAGTATAGACAATAAAAGCTCCCCAAGTGATTATGACTGTGTCTTCATTTATGTTCTTTCTTGCTACTCTCACTGGCTACTGTCTCTCTCTCAAAAATGAAATAATCTTGTGTGCTAAAATTCAGTTGTGTTGGTGACCTAATCCATTATGTGGACTAGGAATCTTGCCTGATCAGGTCCTCATGAATACATCTGTACTAGTGTGTGGTTTGTTCCACCGCAGGTATATGGCACCATGGTGCTCTTCCATCACATATATTTAAAGAAGCTCTAATAATATTTTGGGAAAATATACAATTTTATGTTGTTTTTTAATGTTAAAAAAATCACAGCACAAAGGTGTAAGATCCATTTGTCAAAACCAGACTGTTTAAGATGCCATTTCTCATTCTCACTAGAACACATTCTTTTTCTTGATACTTTAACTAATTTCTTTGCTCCATTTTCATCCCTATTGATTCCAGTTTGGTCATGATTCTCAAGAGCACAGCCAAGCTTGTGCTTATTGTCATATATGTCAAATAAGAAACATGTTAGATTTTGTAGTAAAGCAGGGACAGCTGAGGGAGTTGGGAGGGGTGAAGAGGGTCAGGTGGCACAAGAGAAGGAGGAGGAGTTGGGGGAGGAGCCAGAAAAAGAGGAGAGGTGTGTGGAGGAAGGGGCATGTGGAAGAGGGGGTTGTGGAAGGGACAGCCCAGGTAACCCCCAGCCCTCGATGAAAGGCTATACCTGTTTCCCCTCAAGGGAGACATGGGGTGCAGCAACTGGGGCTGCACAAGGAGAACCAACTAAGAGACCCCAGACTGGAAAGAGACTTGGTTTACCCTGGAGAAGGAGACTGGAGGCAGCAGGAAAGAGGTAGTCTGGAAAGCGAGTGGTGGGACCTGGAGGGTGAGTGTTGGGAACAAGGCCCAAAACCAAAGGAAATAGAGAAGGCTGAGAAGGAGCCGCTGGAGAAGTACCGAAGGGAACGCCGAAGGTCGGCAGCAAGCCACAAGGATCCAGCTGAAGGGCAGAGGGGATGTGAGAGGAGACTCCCCAGGGGCCAGACCGGAGGTGGTTGAAAGTTTATGTTTGTGAGAAGAGCTTGGGACTAAATTGCAAGTTGTGTTGACTGGGCATTATTAAAGTTTCTGTTGCAAGCACCCTTGCCTGTGCAAGTTTGTTACTCATGAGGAGTCAGTTTCCTAAGCTAGAGACCCAGGATGCAGCCGGCCACGCCTGTCCCGCCTACAGATTTAACTATCTACTCTTTGCCTTTTAGGGAGTTCTTTTTTATACACATGCACAAATGTAGGGTTGTTTTTTTGTTTGTTTGTTTGTTTTTTTGCTTACTTGTGGGCAGGAATTCAAAACATTACAAAATTAATTTAGTTGTAATTTTGGAGAGTGGGAAAAATAGCATAGAAATAGAAGGTCCTAGACAAGGTGTTTGAGCAGGAATTGACAGGTAGGCCTTTCTTTTGTTTCTCAGTGACTCCTAGTTGCACAATGAAATTCTAGTGACAGCATAAAGTCATGAACTAGTGCTACCTTTATAAAAGGAGTGGTGAATCTCAACATTTCAACAATCCCTGATTAGAATTTTGATGTATATTATGGACAGATTTGATGTGCTGTGGATAGAGACTTGGTTGAGTGATTTGTATAATTACAGGAGTGGCATACACATTGCTAACACATTGCAGTATTTGCAGCATGCTGTGTGCTAAGCATTAGAAGCCAGATTGACCAGATCCAGGTTTTACCATCCATAAAATGGGGCATCCTGACTTGTTTATATATATGTAATATTTGCCCTTCTCTTTTATTAACAAGCATCTGAATCCAGGGAAAATATCTGTAAATAGAAGTAAGTTATTGTGTACAGATTTTTTCATCCTACATGGGAAAATTGAGTTGTAAAAATCCTCCATTGTTAAGAACACAAGATTTTCAAATCGTGTGGCTTGCTATTTATTTTTATAACTAAACAGATGATCACCATTCTCTGGCAATTTTAATCATTCTGGAAGAAGACAGAGTCCACAGAATCCTTGTTCCCCTTCACTGTGGTCACAAATAATCATTCTGAGCATATTCCTGAATTAAGCCTTCACACATGCACCAAACAGTAAGTCTATATATAAGTAAATAAATAAGAAAGTCTTAAGTCTGCAGACAAAGGTTTATGACAAATTGTTATATAAACTCATCTACCAGATTTAGCAGGGTGCATCAGGCACCTGAGCTGGGGCATCATCAGATGATGGTGGTGATGATGGTGATGGTAATTATGAGGATGGTTTTATCCTAATAAGGTGCCATGGGTTTTCTCCACCACCTCCCCCTAGTTACCAACATTTTCAGGTCATTTTCTGCAGCTAAAGAGAAGGAGAAAGAATGAAAGAAATAAGCCTAAGATTTTAGTTTATTATTTTTACTGAAGAACATTATCAGTTGCCTGTCTGAGTTCTCTGTGTTACGCTCTCAGAAGAGATGCAGAGTGCAGTTTTGAAGGTTAAACATGACTAAGGTGCATTATGAGTCACAAGGCTGAAGGAAGAGAGAACAATGCAGTCATTTGAAAAGAGTGAGTGGTTATTGTAGAAATACAGATTAAATGGATTGCTACTATAACTGAGAGTTTAGCTGCAAATGCCTGTTTATTTCATACCTGACACTAAACCAAAGACATCCCTTGCTCTGGGATTACGAGATTCCTGTGTCTAATCAACTGACCTTGGTCCAAAACACACTGCAGAAATAATCCAGTTCGAGCCCACTTTAACTGCCCTGGCTCAGTGCTAGGGAATTCTGGGAACTGTAGTTTCATGAGGCATTTTGCCTTGTCTGTCAGAGAGATCTGGTGCCAAGATAAACTACAATTCCCAGGATTCCTTAGTACTGATCCAGGGTAATTAAAGTGGTCTCAAACGCTATTATTTCTCCAGTGTGTTTGTACCTTCAACTGCATAGGGTGATAAATAAATAGGTCATCTGCGGTGACAATGGCAACCAAGTCATGGACTAATAGCTAGTTTTCAGAGCTCAGCTAAAAATAGATATTCTTGGCTAATTTAGTTCTTTAAGGAATCAATGAATAATTTTAGCAGTTAAATCTTTAAAAAATGTGCATTTTGAAGTCTATTCACAGTTTGGAATTACTTTGTGCTAAATTTGCACATGGTATGGACATCAACATGCATGAATTTTATGTATAAATCCTGAAATGAGAAGATTCTCTTCATTCCTAGATTATTCTCATTTTGAAACTATTTCTTCAATCCTTAACTAAAAACAACTTAAGTTATGTCTTTTCTATACCAAATGAGGTACACTGCTCTGCTTCTTTTCAGTGGTTGACTTTGAGAATAGAAATTAAAATGACCATATACACAGAATAATAACACATCTATCTTTTGACATGTTAACAACTTGTCCAAAACATTCTTAAAAATTTAGAGGCAGTTGAATAAATATATGCGGCTCCTTAGTATTTTTGTGGACCTTTTAAAAAGTTTTCGAAAACCCCTTGTGTGTGGTGCTTCAATGTGTATCTCCTTATGAATGAATGCTTTAAAAAACAGATTCAAGATGAAATTAAACAATTTTACCTTGAAAATAGATCACTCAAGATATCTGAGGCCTTGTTATGGGATACCCTGGTGGTCCTCAGAGGCTTATTAATTGAGGAAGGAGCTACACAAAAGAGATTAAAGGGAGCCATGAGGCAACACTTCCTCCAAGAGATAGAAAAGCCATCATTAGCTCATTAAAAATTGCTCAATTAACAGGTATTCATACAACTCGAGAGGAAAAAAAGCAGAACTGGCAGCTCTTGACAAAATAAAGATTCAAACTGCCTTACATTACACTAAATCTTACTATTATGAATTTAACAACAAAAATTCTCGACTCCTCTCTAGAGCTGTCAAGCATAAAATAGGAAGGAAAACCATATCAACTCTCACTTCCCCTGGAGGGAATATAGTGAAAGCTCCTGGCAAAATTATGAAATAAATTCAAAACTTTTATTCTAAACTATATATCTCTGGACTGCCACAAAATTTGGACATGGACCAATTTATACAATCTCTGGATCTGAAGAAGCTCAAAGATTCTCACAAATCACTGTTAAACAAACCCATTCACCCAGATCAACTCAAAAAGACAATATCTAAGCTAAAACAGAATAAGAGTCCAGGCCCAGATGGCTTCTTGGGTGAATTTACAAATTGTTATTTGACCAAATTTCATCCCATTTTATTGCCCTATTCTTAATAATACTTCTGTGCTGACATATTGGCATAGAACCCAAATAATTCCAATCCTGAAAACCAAAGAGAAATGCCTAGAAACTAAATCTTTCTGTCCTATTGCACTCCTCAATCAAGATGTAAAAATATTTACTTCTATTATGGCCTCCAGAATAAATAAGTTTATTTTAGAATATATTGATCCTGACCAGGTGGACTTCATGCCGGGCAGATGCCTAGCACACCCAGTCCTCAGGAGACTCAGTATCATCCACCATTCCAACCAGTCAAAAACTCCTCTAGCCTTGCTTTCACTTGATGCTTTGAAAGCCATTGGCGGGATACAGACCACCCAAAAAGGGTGGTCTGCCGCCACCTTCATTTCCGCTGGTGGGAAGCCTCAGCTGCCAAATGGCGAGGCTTCCCAGCAGCGGAAAAAGAACCCGCAAAAAGCAGGTTCTTTTTGCATCACGCTTGCAACGCCCAAGTGCGCAAATGGCGCACTTGTGACGTCGCCAGCGCAGCAGGACGTGCAGATGCTACACGTTCGTCTCATCAAAATAGTGGCACCCATATGTACAGGGCACCACCATTTTGACACCCCCGTCACATACTAGGGGTGAGGCCGGTATGGACACTGCGTCCTCTGCCAACCCCTAGCATGTGACGGGGGCGGTGCAAAGGCCCGTTTAAATTGGGCCTTTGACAGGTTGGAATTACTATTTGTTTTGGGGGTCCTTCAAGGAATGGATTTTCAAGATGGCTTCATAGGAGCGCTCCACCTAATTTATGAGAAATCAGAGAAGATGGTGTTGGTCAATGGCCTCAGCTCAACATCTTTTGCACTTTCCAGGGGCACCAGACAATGATACCCATTGTCACCCCTACTATTTGCACTGACAATAAAGCCCTTGGCTAACATGATTCAGCATAATGCTGATATCACTGGACTTTGTATCAACAACCAACACCATAAGGTTGTGCTTTATGCTGATGATGTGTTAATTTTTTTTATCACGTCCAGAATTATCATTTCTGCCTCTGAAAAGGACAAATGAGTTCTTTGGTAGTTATTCAGGTTTAAAAATTAACTTTAACAAATCCACATTAATGGTTCTAAACACTTCATACCAACAACAAAAATCCTGGCAGGACCTACTTGCAACTTTGTCCCTCAGGTTTTTCCTATTTGGGAATAATCATCAGGAAAGTCACCCAGCAGCTCATACCCTGAAGTTATAACCCATTAAACACATGGATGCTACGTAAATCTAAAGAATGGAAGTCTTTAAATCTTTCCATTGTTGGCAGGATTGCATTAGTCAAGATGTTCATGATCCCTCAACCCTTTTTCCTGTTTCAAACAATCCCATTAACTCTTCCCCCATCTAGATTCAAGAAATGGCAAAAATGAATTGATCAATTCATTTTCAATAAAAAGAGATCTAGATTTCCCAAATCCACTATACACATCACTTCCAAGAATGGTGGTCTCGCAATCCCAGATATTGCACTATATTTCCAGGCTTTCTAATTCAGCCAAATTATTCAATTAATTAAGGACAACAGTGCTACAAGATGAGTAAATCTAGAAGTTTATAATATGAAGTCCACTGAATTTACTTGCTTCTACACCAAAACTTCAAAACAGAAACATAGTGGGTTATCAAATCCATTTTTATATAGCTCCCTATTCATTTGGCATAAATGTAAATACATACTAGCTCTGGACTCGTCTCTCATTAAGCCTCCCCCCCTTTTTTTGCATCCTCTTTCTCACTTAGATGATCAGTTTCCACTAATAATGATATTGAGTAGATGTGGACTCTACCACACTTTAGACCTGTTCTCTGGTGGATTACCAAAGCCCACCACCACCATAAAAACGTCCCTACAACAAACTAACATTTCCTGGCTTCAAGTACACCAGATTGCTTCCTTTGCATCACACTTAGGCTCAGCAGGAAAATTTCCACATCCACTCTTTTTCTTGGAAAACATTTGTTTGAACTCTGCATCTCATAGTAAAAGGACAGCAACGGTTATCTACAAACATCTTCTGGAACACACATATGGGAAAGGCCAATGTATGCACTCATTTTGGCAAGAAGAATTGAAAATCATCATTTCAGACATTGCATTGGCTCATATTTGGTCTTTACCCCATACAAATCCCGTTCAGCATCTGTGAGGGAGAATACTTTGAAAAACATCCATATGTGGTATTTCACATCTGTAACACTGTCTAAAATGGTTAAAACTCCTCTCCGGATTGCTGGAGGGGTTGTAAATCTAGAGGCTCTTGTATGCATTTGTGGCTTGAATGTCCTGAAGGGAGAAAATTCTGGGATGCAGTTCTCCATCACATTTCATGTACCACTGGTCAAATTTTAAATTTCTGTCCAATTTTGTTTTGGCTTTCTATATTTTTTAACAGTAATTCTAATTTGAAACTTAGGAAACTGATCATTTTTCTTATTACTGCTGCCAGATTAGAAGTAGCCAAATGTTTGTATTGGCCACAAAAGGACTGACACTTTTCAAGAAGACTGGATGATCTTTATTGACTATGTAAATCATCGCTCCCACCGGATCCAATCTCCTACTTCACAGATGGATCTTTGGATAGACACTCTACATGTTGACAAGCTCTTGCTGACAACTAATTTGTTGATTCTGCTGCATAATAACAATTCATCTAGATACATACCCTTGGCCCTTATGGTTAATTGTTGTTGCCATTGTTTTACAGACTTTATGTGTTTTATTGTAAAACCTCAATTAAAAATTTATTTAGAAAAAAAAGAAAATAGCAACTCAGTGTGTATTTTATTTTAAGTCAAATTCCACATTGAGCATAATTTTTTTTAAAGGAATAAGAAATAAAACTGCCAATATTATACTGATCTATGCTCTGACCACATGGAGGCTGCATTTATACTGCAGGTATAATGCAGTTTGACAATGTTTTAACTGTCATGGCTCAATGCTACCAAATTCAGGGATTTGTAGTTTGTTGTGCACCAGAGCGCTCTCACAGGAAGGCTATCTCACAAAATGACAAGTCCCAGAATTCCATAGCATGAACCATGGCAGTTAAAATGATGTCAAACAGTATTATTTCTGCAGTGCAGACACAGTCCTAAAATACTGGGTAAAGTTGACAAAGTAACTTCAAAAGGGCATGGTTGCGTTCATGGACAGTTGCTTGAGTAGAAAGGAAGTCACTGTTTACAAGCTCAAATTCTGCTTTTAATGAAACAAATCTTCTGTGCAGAGAAAGTCTCCCAAGCAAGTCTATGCAGCGGCATCGTTGGTTTTTTTAACACTAGTACCAGCACATCTTCCACAGTGCTCTCTGTATGTGTACAACTAGTACTATTTCAGCAGTATTCCCTCTGCCTTTCTGACTCAGCCCTATGGTGTAGTGAGGAGTAGCAAGAAGCCTTTGGCACTATCAGGCCAGTAGCAGAAACCATTTTTATGTGGTAGACCATCTTTTCTCAGGTTTTCTCATTCAGCAAACTTTAGTCACAGAGAAGCCTTTCCAATTTGTCTCCTAGTCTAACAATTTAAAATGTTTGGTTTAAATTGATTTATCTTTTTTTTTACCATTTCAGTTTCTAGCAGTCTACCAGGTGTGTGTGTGTGTGTGTGTATGTGTGTGTGTGTTAAAAACAAAATTCCAATTAAATGTTATATAAAGCAAGTCTTTTTCTCAGATTTAGCCTTCACAGTTTCACTTGACATGTCAATCTAGAAAGAAACGTATTTAACTCTGCCTAAGATTTAGGTTGCAGATATAAGACCGTCTTCCCAAGAATAAACTTCACTGAGTTCATGCCATTTAGTTTAGAGTAGACTGTCATAGAATTTCAATGTTGTCTTGACAGACAGCTTCAACTTCAATTATAACAACAACAACAAAACAGTAGTGTTATGTATGGCCTACTGCATGCCTCCACAGCAGCAATTATACATTTAAATGTCTGGCCTATCAACTTTCAAAGGTACTTTCTGCACCTACCATGGTGACCACATGTCCTGAGAGGGAACCTGAGAAAGGACTATCACATCCAAGGAAGGCAGCAGGTGTACAAGGGTTTGAATCCATGCTTGGCCATAGAAACCTACAGGGTGACTTTGAGCATGTCACACTCTCCCAGTCTGAGAGGATGAGAAAAGCAAGCCTCCTCTGAACAAATCTTGCCAAGAAAACCCACTATAGGTTCACCTGAGGGTTCCCATAAGTTGGAAAGGATGTGAAGGCACACAACAACAACATGTAAAAAAAGAGGGGGGAGGCAAAGATCTGATTGTACTGTAGCTGCATAAACCTTAATTCAAGTTTTATATAAAGTTATTGTGCTTTTACAAAATATTGAATGTTTTCTGTTAAATAGTTTAAGTCAAAAATGGAGACATCTTGTTTTTTTCTCCTTCTTGCAAGACTTAGTTATTAGAAAGAAATAATATACTGTGCTTTGATAGTTTATTCCTTTGCAAGCTATAATTGGAGTAGTAAAAGTTGGCATTGGGCAACAGAGGTTTATCTCTACTTCAGGAAAAGGTAAGGGTGTTTTCAAAAGTGGAAGAAAAGGAAGTGTGTGTGTGTGTGTGTGTGTGTGTGTGTGTGCATGCCTGTGTATTTCTCTGTTGTGCTGCATCTGGTTTCTGCCAGAATGAATCTTGTTCATCTTGGTTTCAAGGTTTCTATTTTGTGTGTGTTTAAACCAAGGTCAAGCAGTAGGCAGTGTAGAGACCTTGAAAGTGTCATTGACAAGGAATATATAAGCTTTATAGCTACAACACTAATTATTTAACATTTATAGAAAGGATATAGGTGGGTATATGATGAGCTTTCTCTCTCTCTCTCTCTCTCTCTCTCTCTCTCTCTCTACCTGAACATCAGCACACAAACATTTCAATAAATCAGTGGAGGGAGAGACTGTTTGTGCAGAAGAGAATACATATAGGTTCATATTCATGTGTACGTGACTACATGTGCACATAAAATACAGCATATATATACAGAAGAAAATACATTTAAAAGGTGGGAGTAAATGTGTACTCTGAAATGCCCTTGATGAACAGCAATATCTAAATAGAAAGACAAAGCTTTAATGTTTAAAGTCAAAGCTTTTATCTAAAGTTTATAATTTTGAGCTTTTTCTTCACGACATATCCATGAGGTTTTCCTTTCAGAATAACCCAAGCCTTTACAATACTGAAATAATGAAATAATGCATCCATGTTGCTAAATATCTGCTATTTTCATTCTGTATTAGGTCAGTAGCTCCCAATGGTCAGCGAATACAGCAGCTCCTTGCCATCTATGGGCTTGCCATCTGTAGATCTGAGCATCCACAGATGGCAAGCCCTGTTGTCCCAAATGGCAGCATGTGCATGCAGTCGCACTAGCGGCCTGTGCACATTGCACTGCCATTAGGGAAAGCATGACTTGACCTCCTGCATTTTTTCATATCTGTGGGGTGGTTCATATAAAGGTCCCACTATATCTGATACGATCTCTTGGGCTTTGTTTGCACAGGCCAAAAGGCATGTTCTTTGCCTCCCTACGTTCAAATGAATTTTATAAAGTTACTTGTTGCTCCAGCTCTTTCTGGAGATATAAAGCCCTCTGTTTCCATACTGCCATGACTGTCTGTATGGGTGTCTCATTGGGCCACTTGGTGCATCTACCACTGACACAGGTCACTCTTTCTGAGGTCAGAATGAGGTGTCCAACATGTGACTGTCACTGGGTGCTTTATCTGACTTCAGAAGTGAGTGACCTGTGGTGGTGGCAGTCCCTTCAAGCAGCCTGGCAGGATGCCCATGCAGACAGCCATCACAGCGCAGTAACCGTAGCCAAGGTAGCAGGGGTAGGTTGGAGCAGCTGTGGGGCCAGGATACCCTGGGGTGCCCCCGGTATATCCTGGCCAGTTGGGTCTGGCTAACCCAACCGTAAAAATGCAGTTAGCTGCATCCGGTATCATACAACATAGACCTGTTGGTGAAATAAATACTTGGAGCTCTGGGCAAACAGGCTACTAGAATCTTTTTTGTACATCTTATGGGGAGCAGTATCTGCTGAAGTGTTGCTATTCTTAATCCATACACTCCTGTGCAACCTATTCATATAGGTCAATAAATTGTAAATAAATAAAATACAAAATCCCCAAAACAATGATACTTTATTGGGTCAACCTCAATGCATATACAATACTTAAAGGTATTTCCAAATGTAAAGGTATTTCCAAGTGTAACAGTACAGAGGACTTCATCACATGGGAAAATTGGAAGGTTAAACTGATCATAATGCAGGGTCATCCAGGGCATTAGGGACAAATTCACAGTTGCTTTTCATATGACGCTGCATACAAACAGGACAGACTCCAGGCAGAAAGTGAGGTGAAATAAGCATTTTCACAAAACTACCATATTTGCATTTCCATTTCATTTGCGAATTCACTCTCTTCACATAATGGCAGCAGTCTGAAAACCAAGACTCCAGATGCCCCCTGTTCCCAGATTTTCCAGGGTTCATTGCTGTCCCCAGGAGAGGAGGAAAGGCTTCTTCTTATGGATACACATACACATACACACCTCTCTTTCTCTCGCGTGGCTGCTCTCGTTCCTCCTGCAGGTTTTGAAAGGGAACAGCTGGTGAGAGAAAGCAGAGAGAGAGGACGTTTTGTAATTTGTCCTGTAGAGGAGGGAGAAATGGAGGACATGTCCTGGAAAAGGAGGGCATCTGGGAGTATCAGCCCTTGCTGGAATCAGGCAGATTTATGGAGCAGCCCTCTCTTCTTTATTTCTCGTGTGTGTGTGTGTGTTTGTGGTTTTACAGGCGTTTGCAAAGGAAAGCCTCAGACTGCCTTCCTCTGAAACAGCTTCAGGGGCAAAGAGGATTTTCCTCCCTGGTTTCCCTTCCCTCTCTGGAGCATGTGTGTGTGTGTGTGTGCACTTGTGGAAATGACAGTTTGGAGCATATGCAAAAAAGGTATTCCCAAGCTAGCAATGGGGATTTGTCCTCATCCGTCTGAAACCCAAATTCACACTCGACACAATTTCTTGCCTAAGTAATGTGCTTTTAACCCCTTGTTGTGCTCTGTGTGTAATAATCATTAGCAAATTGGCTTGCTTTTCTGGGATGCCAACCATTTTCGGGATGGAAGCACATAGGTCCCTATGTGAAAAAGTCCTCAGACTCCTTGAGAAATTCAGTGTTCTCTGCTTAAGAAAGGGGTGATTAATAATAATAATAATAATAACAATAATAATAGGATTTATTTATATGCTGCCCAATCACTAGGGATCCAGGCAGCTTACAACAGAGGGGATAATAGATGGTTCCCTGCCCTCAGGAATACAATCTAAAAAGACACAACACAAAAGGAGAAGGGAATGGTGGGGGGGGAGGGGATCAGGTCCAGTATTCTTCTCTCCCTCTGAGGCCTGGACCAAGGCAGATAGACTGGAGGGAGGACTCTTTTTCTTCATCGAGGCTGGGCCCGATGGCGAGGGCCTGTCCTTTCACTCCCTCCCAAGCCAGAAGATGACAGTTGGAAGAAGGAAGGGGAGGGCTCTTCCACTTCAGGCCTGATGGGTTGGGCCTGTCCTTTTACAGGACAGGGGACAGCTGGATCTCAAGGCAAGTTACTTTTCTGTTGCTAATACAGTTGACATTTTATTACCTCTCATTTATTTTGTCCTTTGTCCCTAGTCCTCACATACTCAAGAAGGAGAGAGACATTTGCTTGCACTGAGACCCCTCAATATCATCTTAACTGACAACAGAGTAACCTCTGAGACTGAATGTAGACCTGTTACCCTAACATCATCACTTTTCTTCTCCTGTATGACTTTTAACATTTTTGCCTGATGAAGAAGCTAGTGAAGCTTTGAAATCTTGCTTTATGCATTTTACGGTTTCAAGTTGCCCATAGAAAGGTATTGTTGCTTTGTATATTTTGGATTTTGTTGTACTTTCGTGCATGGCCAACACAGCTAGCCTTGTGTATATAAATATGAAAACTTTTTTAAAATAAATTTTTATTTGACATATATATATATATTCATACATACATAAAAAAAAAAGTTAAAAAACCAACAAAAATGGAATGGAAAACTAAAAACAAATTTTTCTAGTGACCGAATAAAACTAAATATGAAAACTTTAATCAGGCACTGTTAGAAGCTACGATATCATAGCCTTATGCATGACAATGTATGAAATAACACGCTAAATTGTACATTGGCTTTTATTAGATTATATTTGTTTTTTCAGAGCTTCCTTTCCATATTGATGAAATACTAAAAAGTGATTTGAAGAGCAACATGATGGACAGTGTTAAGACAATGAAGAAAAGGATAAGTGCATAAAAGACCTTAGTTTACTAAGGCTTCTGCTTTAGTATTGTTGTTTTTATTGCTGTTGTTGTTGTTCTTGTTGTGTGCCTTCAAGTCGTTTATGACTTATGATGACCCCATCCGGACAGTTGGAGAGTATGTTTTTGTAGGGTTTTTTTGGCAAGATTTGTTGAAATTGGGTTTACCTTTGCCTTTCTCTGAGGCTGAGTGTTTGTGGCTTGTCCAAGATCACCCAGTGGGTTTCTATGGCTGAAAAGGTAAAGGTAAAGGTTTTCCCTTGACATGAATGTCTAGTCATAACCAACTGTAGGAGACAGTGCTCATCTCTGTTATTAAGCTGAAGATGACTCCAGTGGCCATGTAGCCAGCATGACTGCATGGAACACTGTTACCTTCCCACCGAAGTAGTACCTATTTATCTACTTGGACTGTTATATGCTTTTGAACTGCTAGGTTGACAGAAGCTGGACTAGTGATTGGGAGCTCACTCCATCATGTGGCATCTGGGCTTTGAACTGCCAACCTACTGATCTTACAATCATAAGAATTCGTATCAACTACTAAGCCACCACATCCCACCCTGGTCTCCAGAGTCATAGTCCAATACTCAAACCACTACATCACACTGACTCTCTTCTTAGTAGGATGTATATATAAGATCAAATCACTTTTATTTGCTGAGGGAATTGGTAAAATAAGAATGAGATTCATGAAAATTAAATAAATTTGTGGGGTACTCAACTTCACAATAATAGAAGCTCAAGTAGATCTGTATTCTACAGGACAGGAAAGGTGCAACCAAGTCTAAGAGGTAACACTAGCATGGTTATTGATTTCTGTAATGTGCTTTACATGGGGCTACCTTTGTACCAAGTTTGGAAGCTTCAGCTAGTTCAAAATGCAGCCAGACTAGTCACTGGAACATCTAGGTCAGACCACATAACACCGGTTCTAAAATCCCTCCCTACCCCAATTCAAGAAGGGGTTAAAAACCTATTTATTCGATCAGGCTTACCCCTGAATATTTCCCCCTAGACTATTATTCTCCCCCCCCCCCTGCCAGCACTGTAGACTGGCATGAGGATGCAATGTTTTTAAAATGTTTAGCTTTTTATCGTGATATGGATTTTGTATATTGTATTTGCCTGGTGTTTATTGTATATATAATTCTGCTGTGCACCGCCCTGATTTGAAGAAGGGCGGTATAAAAATAAAACTTTTATTATTATTATTATTATTATTGGTTGCCAATTAGCTTCCGGGTGCAATACAAAATGTTGGTTATTACCTTTAAAGCCCTACATGGCTTGGGCCCAAGTTACTTGAGGGAACGCCTCTTCCTACACAATCCACCCCGCACTCTCAGAACATCTGGGAAGAATTTATTAGAATACTCAGATTAACAACTTCCCACAATGCATATAGCCATGGCCCTTAAGTTATGGAACAACTTGCCAGAAGAGATCCATCTTATTAGCACCTTAGATGCCTTTAAGAAGGCACTAAAGATGGATCTCTTCCAGCGGGCCTACCCACCCGATCTTCTATGAAGAACCTAAGGAAAATCCTACTTTTGACTGTAATTCTGCATGTTAGATGATGTTTTTATCATCCTGGATTGTATTTTTAAATGAAGATATTTTATTGTAATCTAGATGTTATTTGTTATTGTGGTTTTAATGTTTGTAATCCCGCTTCAATCCATTGGGAGAGGCAGGAAATAGAAATTATTATTATTATTATTATTATTATTATTATTATTATTATTGAACAGATGCATGGAGATCTTCATTTATCTAAGGAAGTAGACCAAATCTACAAAAGTTTATGCTACAACTTCTTTTGCACAGTTAGGTCAGTATCTCACTACACTGTTATAGTGTTATCATGCCACTTTAACTGCTATGGCTGCCTCTCATGGAATTCTGAGGTTTGTAGTTTGGTGAGGCCTAATAGCTCTCTGGCCCTTTGCCTAAACTTGAAATCGCAGGATTCCACACAAGGCAGCTATAGCAGTTAAAGTAGAATAATAGCACTGTGTGATATTGTCCTTAGTCTCAAAGGTACTACAAGATCCCAGTATTCCAGATGAAAATGGCTGTCTCTCTAAATTCTAGTGTCAAGTAAGTAACAGAGGAGATTTCCATTAGAAAATGGAGGTCTTGCCCAAGAACAAGAACACAAAGAAACACAAAATTGCCTGAAAGAAATGAAAGCAAAAAAGGATTTTGAGGAGCATATCATCAATAACACAGATATCTGTAACACATCTATTAATAGATCTGTTTAACAGATCTATTAACTATTATTTAAAATATTTGTTTAAAACATTTCTTTTTGAAACAATTACCAAGGTTGCATTATGGCTTTATATAACAAGACAAAAGCCTGGGACATTTTTAAAAAATAGCTAAAATATTACAAATATGAAATTCAGTAAAACACCCATAAAATGTTGCTTAAGCAAACCAATATATGTGGTTGTTATTGTTGTTTTTCTAAGATTAACTGAATAGGCATTTGTTTTGCCTCTTTCCTGGAATGGTATGTAGGAGCTGTCCAATAATCCTGAAGATGCTTTCACTGGCTTGGAATGTATTGAACTTTACTCATTTTTGGTAAAGCCTTAACGAATGTAAGGTCAATGTGTCTCTTGTTAAACTAGTAGTATAGTAAAATACTGAAATGTTTTTTTTCTTCATTTTTTTCAGAGGAATTTCCTTCTTTCTTTTCACTGCATCTGTTTTAGTTGGAAATGCTTTCTTTTGAATATTTCCTCGCATTATTTTTTCTGTTTCCTACCCAGCAACAGAAATGCATTATTTCCTTTCTTCATTTCAGTATCACTCCACATGGTAGTGAGGGATCAAGGTTGTGTTGTGCCATAAACTGGGTAAGAAACATATCTGTTTATTGTCAAGAATAGCCCTACCATTATGGCTTGTCTTTTATTCTCTGTTCTGGATATTGCATGTACTGTACAAGCAAATGTTACCTACCTTTCTACCCAGAGACCTTGTCCAGATTTTTATTTAACCTTCATTACCAATCTCCCCTGTCAAAACTTTCTCTTTGCATGTTTTATACACCACAAGGAAGACTGATCCCAAAATTAACATCCATGTCACAAATTCTTTTCTGCTCCTCAGAATATGTAGAAATGAAGATTCTATGGATGAATACGATCATATCATTTATTTCTTATTTTTATCCATTACAAATGGGGGCAGGGGAATTCACCTCCTTAAGACATTGTAGCACAAAGTTTCCACACCATGGAAAAACTCAGTACATTACTGCAATGTTCAGCGGAAATCCTGAAAAAATCCTGAGACTCTGCCTTGAGTTAAATAGGCACTGATAAAGACAAGATCAGTTACTTCAAGAAATATACACATGGCTTCCCCCACCCCAAATATTTTTGTCTGTGAAAGAATATCCTTGTGCTTCCATCTGGGAAAGGGTAAAGACTAAACTAAAGTGGTATCTACCCTGCACAATTATAGTATTGTGTCACCCCTTTAAATGCCATGGCTCCATTCTATGATCTCCTGTATATTGGCATGACCACTCGAAAAATAAAAATGAGGATATCAGAACATAGGAGCTGCTTTAGAAATAGAAGAATTACTGCACCAATAGTCCAACATTTTATTCAATGCAAACACTCAGATACGGACATCAGATTCTGGATGATCGAAAGAATTTCTGGAACTGGGACATACCTGGAGATGAAACTCCAGCAAAGAGAACTATTTTGGATTTCCACTCTACAAACACAGAAACCACATGGACTGAATGAGAATTGCAATTGGTCTGAAATTCTGTAACTATTCTGTTATCTTTTTTTACCCATGTTAATGCTTGTCATTATGAATATCAATTTAGTTGACTGTATTGATACATTTAGATCAACATAATGGAAGGGGTTAGTATTACCTACAGGATCTCACTTGCTACAGAATGGTCTCAGGTGGGGGTCAACAGGTGTATCAGTTTCTGTGATTGGGAAGGGATATAGAGTTCCCACTTGCTAAACTTCATTAGGGCTTGCAATTACATGTGGGACATCCAAGTCCGAGGTAAGTATGGATATAATTTGGAATGCATTTATATAAAAATACTTTTGACTATTACAATTTTTAATCCATAAGTTGCCTGCATACATATTCTTTCAGGCATTGTACTAGGTCCAAGAGGACCAACAACTTGCCTACAGCAACTGGATGTCCCTTCATATTACATGATATACCTTACAAGGCTGCTACATTAGGTATTTCTGTATTATGTGTTTTTAATCATTTGGTCTTCTTCATTGCCTATATGTTGTTGTTTGTGACTCATACTTATTTTATCTTCACAGGGTATGTTTAAAGGTAAAAGTAAAGGCAGTCCCTTGATATGAATGTCTAGTCGTAACTGACTTTAGGGGGCAGTGTTAATCTCTGTTATTAAGCTGAGGAGCCAGCATTGTCCCAAGATGACTCAGGTGGTCATGTGGCCAGCATGACTGCACTAAACGCTGTTACCTTCCCACCAAAGTAAATGCTTCCCACCGAAGTGCATGCTTTCAAATTGCTAGGTTGGCAGAAGCTGGGACTAGTGGCAGGAGCTCACTTGTCGGGCCTTGAACTGCCAACCTTCTGGTCTTACAATCATCAGAATTGGCATTTTATCCCCTAAACCACTGCATCCAGATATATTTAGCTTGTAGAAAAGAAGATTAAGAGGTAAAATGATAGCCCTGTTTAAAAATTTGAAGGGATGTCATATTGAAGATGGAGCAAGTTTGCTTTCTGCAGCTTCAGAAAACAAGACCCAGAGCAATGGATTCAAATGACATAAAAATAGATTCCACCTCAACATTAGGAAGATCTTCCTGACAGTAATAGCTATTGTTGAATACACTGCCTCGGTAGAGTCTCCTTCTTTGGAGGTCTTTTAACAGAGGCTGGATAGCCATCTATTGGAGGAACTTTGATTGTGTTTTGCTGCATGGCAGGGTGTTGGACTGGATGGCTTTTGATGTCTCTTCCAATCTATGATTTTCCATCAAACTACAGATCCCAAGACTCCATATGACAGAGCCATGGCACTTAAACCAGCTTCATACTTAACTTGAAGTATGTTTTCAGATTCACACATGTTCAGGCCACAAGATATTTGTAATGCATGTTTTTTGGTGATGGTGGTACCAATGAGAAATACAGATGATGGCTGCAGTTCTGTAGGGCTCACAATAGCATCATAATTCTGCATATGGAACTGTGCTAGGCTGAGCAATATACCATCCACAGGACTTACTGAACAGCCTCTGAAGCCATTCTGTGCCCTGCTGAGAGCAGGCAGGATTGGACAAGTGTCTAGCTATATTTCCATAGCCAGATATGAAATGATTACAGCAGCCAACATCTGCCAGGGTCCTCCAGAGGTCTCAGTGCTACTGTCATCATGTAGCTGCTGCCTATGGAGGCACAGCCAGATGCTTATCCAATTCCACCATCCCTGCTCCTCATGAGGCATGGAATGGCCATGCAGGCAGAGTTCAGAGGATGTGTGATATGCTGGGGGGTAGTTACTGCAGAGGGAGAGAGGAAATACTTTGATGCACCCCAGAAAGGGCATGTGCAGGTGTAAGAAAATTGTATACTGGAAAATTCTACCATGGATGTCAGCTCCTGAACCTGCAACAGTATTGAGCATTATAGCTTTAAAGACTTCCCATGTCCAGTTTATAGATCGATCTAGATATTACACATCATGAAGTCAAATTGAGAAACTAAATGCATGGTAGCAGTGTAATATAGAAAAAAAATTGTTCTTTCCAAAGATTCTGGGAGTTTTATACCTTCAAGGCTACATAGTAAAATGCATTCAGATCACCAATTCATCCTTCTATAATTTGGCTAAAGAGGAATGAAAGTGGACCAGAGAGGAATGTTGTAAGTATGGGCTCTTGTTCTGGAAAGCTTTAAAAATACACTTTTTAGATCTCCACACCCATAATTAGATGCAGGACATTCAGATTTTAATGAAAATCATTAAGCATTACAGAGAAAACATGCATATTGCATAACATTTGTGACTAACATACTGTACAATAGACCCTTGGTATCTGCTGCGAGTTGGTTCCAGGACCTCCCCACACCACATGGATGCCAAAATCTTTTGATACTCAAGTCCCATTAAATACAATGGCATAGTGAAATGGTGTCCCTTATATAAAATGGCAAAATCAAGGTTTGCTTTTGGAATTTATGTGTATTTTTTAATATTAAATGTATTTCCAATAAAAACATGTACAAATAAAACCCTATACAGTTATTCATCTTAATTCACTTTACATTTGTTAATTACTATATTGTGACCTATGATCCATTCCTCTATCTTCCTAAGACTAAACAAGGTTCCTTCAATAATATTGGTATTTACTAACTGACTCTTATCCAAGACACTATCATATTTATCCACAAAGAACTGTATAATCTCCAGTGTGTATTCTGGACCAGAATTACTTAAACCAGTTACATCATAATTATACAATCTATAATGCAATAAGAAAAATTTCAGTCTTTTCGATATGCAAGTACTCTTTCCAGGGTTTCCAGTCATTATCAAACTTGTCTAACGGGTCTTTTTTCATGAGCACAGTCAGTTTATCCATTTCACAAAGATCCATAACTTTTAATCTCCACTCCTCTACTGTTGGAAGTTCTTCTGACTTCCATTATTTGGCAAAAACCAGTCTAGCTGCGACGATCAGGTAAAAAAAATGATTTTTCTTTCTGTCTTTCTATATTTAGGGTATCTGTTATGTTTAGAAGATACATCTTTGGATCAGGGTTTTCTTTAAAATTGAGGATTTTTTAAATCTCATTATGTATATTCTTCCAATATTGCTTTGCTTTCTGGCACAGCCACCAACAATGTAGATAGGTTCCAGCCTCTTTTTTACATTTCCAGCAGCTATTTTTGCTTTCAAGCATTTTTGATATTTTATAGGGTGTTAAATACCACCTGTATATAGATTTATAGACATTTTCCTTTAACTCTACACTCGGGGTATATTTAATTCTTACTTGCCATAATTTCTCCCAATATTCTAATTGTATTTGTTCCTTAAGTCAATTGCCCACCTAATCATGAATTCTTTTACCGTCTCGTCCTCTAGTTTAAACTTCCGAATTAAATTATATAAATTAGAAATTTGTTTTTTGGGGTGGGTTCCAGTTAGAATGGCATCTCGTCAAGACGTACTCTAAGGGTCTCCTGGAATTTATGTATATTTTTAAAATATTTTCAAGCTGTGGGTGGTGGAATCCATGGATATCAGTGGATATGGAAGGCCAACTGTATACAATAGTAAATGGCTTCTAGGAATTGGCTTGACCCCCAAATACAGGGGTAGAAAACTGTCAGGGACTAGAGGGCTGCATTTTCCTCCCCAGGGCACCTTGAAGGGTTGCACACACAGCCTCCATTGCAGCATCCTAAAATTATTCCATAAATGTCCCCAGATGCCATCTAGCTTGTTCTAAAGGCAAGGGGCAATTTATCCACATTTTGGCCCTTCTCTGTGTATTTTAGGTCCAAGACAGGCTTTTCTTCCTAGAAGAAATGACCTGTAAGTAACCTATTTGTTCTCTAGTCATCTAACTGTTTTAAGCATGTAGATGCCTACTGCTCTTTTTTTGAGGCATATTTCTCAATACCACAGTTTTCCTACTTAAGAAAATCTTTGCAATAATTTCTTTTTAAAGAACTTTTCCTTTACCCTATCAGCTTTCCAGTAATGAAAGATATCCAATTTGCTCTCTGTGGATGCAAATATATTTTGTAAAAAATTGATTCCTTTATTGTTGTATCATAGATGAATGTTGTCTTTCGGACACTGGTGTGTAAAATATTGCATCTATTATCCCCAAATAGTAGCAACATTGTTTTTAAAATGTCCTTGTTTGTGTATAATGCAAACAATGAAAATAAGTAAGTTCTGTTCCTTGCTGAAATCTCCTTGCTTATGGCTTTTTAAGAACACAAATCATTACTAATGAAGCACTTAACATTACACTCTTCATATTAGGTCACACCCCTCCCAAATACGGTTGCCATTTGTCCAGATGATTAAAAGAAAACACAGTATAGAAATTCTGGGGAAAATGTATTCCCTTTTAAGATCACTTTGTGGGTTTTATTTTACTTTCCAATAGTGGGAGAATTACATCAAGGTCTTTCAAGGAAGGAAACTATCTAGAAGATCAGAATTTGGTCAAAACAAGGCATTAGATAATTCAATACATGTTTACTACATCCTCCAAGTCTTATCACTCAGCATTTTAAACTGGCTCCAATCTCCTGGGAGGCTGGAGCCAGAACACGGGATGGAGATGGGGATTATCGCACACTAAATCACCACTGAATCGCTGGCCGCCATCAGCCCAGATCCCATCCATTCTCCACCAGCACTTTTTAGAAGTTGGAAAGCTTTCCAACTTCTAAAAAGTGCTGGCAGAGTGCAGCTTTGACCCAGCTGGGAACCAGGCTGATGACAGCCAATGATTTAGTGTGCAATAATCCCTGCTTGCATCCTGGCTCCAACCTGAGAGGCTGAAGCTGGTTTAAAATGCTGAGCAATAAACTCCTTACATGGAAAACAATTCAAATGTATAACCTTTTGCCTGAGAAATACAACTTGATTTTGCTAATTGTGTAAACCTCTCCTCAGCCTCCAGCTCCCAGTCCTTCAGAGATTGCTATCAAACCTGGTTTATTTTTTTTCTCCCAGTGTTTCTAACTCTCCAGCTTGTCATATAATGTGGGCTGACTCCTAGGCTACAATTTATTCTCTCTGAACTTTGCCTCTGTTTAATGTCTGCTGATAATGGCTATGATTCAGTAGTGGCAGCCAGAACCAGAGCTTGGAACAGTTACAGTTTGGACTATGACTCCCAGAAGCCCTTAGCCAAGGCTGACTAAGGAATTCTATGAGTTGTAGTTCAAAAAATAAACTCGTCATGTTCTCCCCAGAGTACACCATCTGCCAGAAGCAATTTAATAATGTATTATTATTAATATTAATATTTAAGCTAGGTGGATTGCCTCAAGCTAAGTATATGTTTAAGTTTGATCTGTCACCAAATGTCCTATAACTTTCATATTATTAGCATCCAAAACCAGAAGTCTACAAGTGCTTGTTCAAGGCCTTGAACTAGGTTTTTAAAATTATTCATGAATCAGATACATAATTATATGTTACCCTTTTCATCAGTATTAAGCCTGTCCTATTGCTGGCCTCTATTAGTTATTATTTACTGTAATGTATGATTGAAGCCCAGTGTTGTTAAAATATCCAAATGCTTTGTGAATATGAATAGTGTGTTCCTGTGCTATTTACCAGGATGTAATTGCCTGAAACTAATTTCCACTGAGTTCAATTCAGTTTATTCCAAGAGATGTGCATAGGCCTATAGGTAGGTACACCATACAAGCCTGCTGACTAATAAGGAGAGTATGAGCCTGTTTTTCCAAATACAAATGGTGATAGTGGGGCATAAACAGTAGCAAGAGCATGGCCCAGTGCTTCCAAACTAACTGGATTTTTTTCTCACTGATTTCAGGGGGATGTTGGAACATTTCAGATAGGCAGTGAGGGGGTGTCATCTGCATCATATGTCAGAAATAGGCTAGCTGTTTAGTATCAGCAAAAAAGAAAGAATGTACAGTCAAGGCTGCTCTCTTTTCTAATGGGAAGTGAGTTTTGCCAAGCACTGGGAAGGGAGTACTCATATGAAATGACACTAATCAGTATTTGTCAGCTTGGAACTAAAGAATGTGGGGAGAGAAAAAAGAAAGGATTCAGCAAAAACTAAAGCTAATGATCAGCAAATGAGCATTTCACATAGTGTTTCTGCTGAGGAGAATGCCTCTTCTTTCTCCCACTTATGAATGGAAAATACAGGGTTGTCAATGAGGCTAGAACTCAAAACATAAAGTGGAACACCGGAGAAAAGTATGACCACTTAAAAATAACAACCTAAAATTAGGAAAGCCAAGTATGGTGACACTCAATTCCTAATGTGTGGTTTCCATTAGAGTGTGTCACAATAACATTCTTTTAGGAAGAAAAAATCAAGAAAATGGTGGGATGTGTTTTATATACAGAAAGAAGTTTGCAGCAGTTGAAGTAAGCTGAAGACAAAGGGGGGGGATAGAAATAGCAGAGAGAAACTGGGATGTTTTGAAAGCAACTGAAAAAAGTGGGATGTCAAGGGATTAACTGGGAGTGTCCAATGACTCAAGACCATCCAGATCAGGACAGTTGGAGGGTATCAATGTGTGGTGCTTGTTAATGCATGGGGTGCCTACCCACTGAAGACCCTGGAGCATTTGTCCCATTGCATCATTGATAATCCAGACTTGTTTGCAAAGTGCAAATAGAGGCACATTCTCAAATCTTTGTCCCCATATTAATGCAACAGTGGCAGCATTTTAACCTCCTCTTTTAGATGTTTATCACACTATTATAGTGCTACTATTCCACTTTGACTGCTCTAGCTGCCTCCTGTTGCATTCTGGGATTTTCAGTTTTAAGGAGGGGTATTTAGAATTCTCAGGCAGAGAACTTCTTTGCCTGAGAATTCTAAATACCCCTCCTTAAAACTGAAAATCCCAGAATGCAACAGGAGGCAGCTAGAGCAGTCAAAGTGGAATAGTAGCACTATAAGAGTATAGTGTGATAAACACCTTAGTCTAGGGATTTCATCACTTCATCTGTTTCCCAAGAACAGATGGCCTAAGAACTTGATTCAAGTATGGATATTTAGACGTATGACTAAATAAAGTATTCATCTTCTCACCCTCCCTACACTGTGAATCTATGTTCTGAATAAAGGATAGTAAGGCTTCCAAGCATGCTAGACCTCATGTGCCACATATTCATTATATTCAAGCATGGTTTGTCAGTGAGGAAGCTCAACTCTAGAAGAGGAGAGCAGTGGGCTTTTAAACTGACTAAAAGACTCATTAACACAGTGACAGTTGGGGAAATCATTAGCAGAGGTGATAGTGACCTTCAGTAGCCTTGGGCAGAAGCTTTTACACCACTCAGAAGGAGATTATATTACCACTGAGTCTTGAAGGTATGAGTCACTCTCTGCCTGACAGTAATAGATTTTTAACTAGTACAACTGGAAACATTGGTCTTGTGAACTCTGGTTTGCAATTAAATATTTAGTTGTATTACAATTTTAGTTTAAAGTGAAGGGAAGTTAAGAAAATATACAGCAGTGGGGGGAAACACTGGTCACATATAAATGGACCAGGCAACAGGGTTGAAAGTGGGGGAGAATACAGAGACAAATTTTCAGTACTGAATATTGATCAGGAATCATGTTACTTAAACTATACACAGTGCATCCTTGGCATCCACTGGAGTTTGGCTCCAGGACCCCAGATGGATACAAAAATCTGTGGATGTTTAAGTCCCATTATATACAGTGGCTTAGTAAAATGGTGTCCTTTCTATAAAATTGGGAAATCAAGGTTTGCTTTTTGGAAGTGTGTCTGTGTGTGTGCATGCGTGGATGTGTTCAAGCTGTGGGTGGTGGAATCATCTGTGGCTATGGAGAGACAACTATACAATTCTCTGAAATGCCTTGTTCAAATAAGTGGAATATTCAGCTGAACACATCAACACAGAGAATGGAAAATACAAATTAGTTTAGTAAAAATAACAATGTAAATTTCTTTTCATTTCATTCAGATCTTCTCAGGGGCTAGGAGAATGCAACATTGATTAATTGATTTTGAATTACTTTATGTCAGGCAGTGCTAAACTTCACATTGTTTTGTGTCTGAGCTTATACTCTTCCTGTTCTCTGTCACCCTCTCTGATTTCTGGAATGCTCTCCTGTCCTCCCCCTCCATACAGAAGCCATTATAAAGAGGAAATTGTTCTCAGCAGCTGTCTAACAATTATGAAATGTTCTTTCTTGCCCTGGTGACTCACTGAAGTTCAAACTGACTATTCTCAACTAGGAAAAAGTTGATTTCAGTGATCTGGGAATACATAGGGTGGTGTGTGTTCATTTAATTATGTATGGTTAAATGATTTTTTTATTGCTTCCTTTGGCATAAAGGTCCTAATAGCAATAAATAATTTATTTATAGCAATTCCTGTTGTGATCATTGGTTCATTCACCATCCTATTAAATGTGAAGTCGAAGGCTTTCATGGCCGGCATTCTCTGAAGATACCAGCCACAGATGCTGGTGAAACATCAGAAAGGAAATATTCTAGAACATGGCCACATAGCCCGAAAAACCCACAACCCCCCCCCCCATCCTATTAAATTTTATGTAATTGGCTGAAAAGCTCACAGAAAAGAAATTACTTCTTTTGTATGAAATCTCCCTCTGAGACAGCATCTACTTTAAGGGGAATTGTCCCCAGGGATATATAGTGGCCTCCTGATGTCTGTGATTCTTTGCCCTGACATGTCATAGAATTGTAGGACTGGAAGGGATGACAAAGGCAATTTGTCCTGTGGTACAAGAATACATAACTAAAGCACTCTTGAAAGATGCCCATCCAATTTCTGTTTAAACACTTCCAAAAAGGAGGGCCCATCTCCTTCTTCTATTCCACTCTTGAACAGCTCTTGGAGGAGGAGGTTCTTCCCAATGTTTAGGTGGAACCATTTTTCTTGTATAGTCCGTCCTTCCTTTATGTGGGGGATCCGTTCTGGACTCACCCACCCCACGTAAAGGGAATTCCATGTTAAATGAATGGGGCTTGTGCATACGGCGGTGAGGTGGCGTGGCAGCACACATGCACCATGGGTGCGCACGCCATTACCCCTTATGGGGCACACCGCCCCTTTTCCTAGCACGGCTTTCAGCATATGCTGAAAGCTGCATAAGGCACACCCATGTATGACGAGGGCACACTGTAATTTCAATCCAACAAAAAATAAGATGGCTCTATCTTCTACATTATATACTTTCAGTTATTTAATGAAAGCTGTCATGTCGCTTCTAAGTCTTCTCTATGCTAAGGTAAACATATGCAGCTCCCTACGTCTCCACAATTTAGGACTTTATCACAGGAGGCTAGAGAAGTTGAATTTGACTGGTGCTTATCACACAACGTCATGTCTGTCCTGCCGCTGCTTTGCATTCTATTTGTTACTGTGTACATTTTAACTGATAGGCAAAAACCATCAACATGCTCTCATTCTCAATACTATTCCATTAGATCCCGTCCACTGCAGTTTCACTTCTCAGGCAGCCATGTAGTGTGAGTTGGCATGATTCTGCTCGTCTCCCGCTCTTTAACCTGCCTCTGGCAGCAATCGCACCACCAACATTATCCCAAAGCAGGCTGATGTGTGCACATGTACACAGCTGCAAGCTATGATCACTTGTCCTCCCATTCCTCCTGAAGCACAGGGCTGCTGTGTGAAAGTGCACTCAACAGCATTGAGCTTTGGGAGGGAGCGGAACAGCAATTAGAGATTTCATATGTGGATCTCACAAGGACCTGTTTCTTCAGTGTGGGTGATAGAAAAATTTATATCTGTGCTGTAGAGCTTAATTTCAATATTACTTGTAAATTATAGGTGGTGCTGGGTCCATCCTGAAGCTCATTTTTTTTTATCCTAGATTGTTTCTTCATTAAATAAAACTGTCCTTTATTTGGACTGGGGTGGCTTCAATCTGAAATAACCTGACATAGTGTCAGTAGTTTAGCCTCATGCCTTAACTGTTTGCCATGATACAATTTTCAGCCCCAGAAAGCTTCGGCTTCAGCACAACCTCAGAATGGGCTGAGAAGAAGGACATTGGTCCATCTATTCAGATTGATCAGCAGATCCAACCCTTATAAGCCATTCAGAGAGAGACATCAAAAGACAGTTTAATGGCCAAGTTCTTACTCCATATTGTCTTGTTGTCAAGAAAGCCATTTATTTTGAAGACTGTTATTAATTGAATATTATATATTCTATTGTTAAGAAGTTAGAAGTGGCTGGGAGGGGAAGATGTGATTCAGAGCTTAAGTGCAGTACAGTACAGGGATACTTCAGTTAACAAAGTAGATGTGTTCCTGGATATCATTTCTTTAATGGAACTTGTGCTACCAGAGGCAGAAACATGGAAATAATGGCCTAGGACAGACCATCCAAAAAGGGCAGCCTGCCGACAGCCTCTTTTCCTCCGAAGAGAAGCTGCAGCCATCAAACCATACATCTTCCCTGCGGAGGAAAAAGAATCCAAGAAAAGCAGATTCTTTTTAAGTCACAGGTGTGGCATAACAAGCGTGCCACTGGTGCACTCGTTATGTAGGCACTGCGCAGCAATGTGTGAATGCCATGTGGTGCTTACATAACAATGGCGGTGCCCATGTATACAGGGCACTGCCATTGTTACACCACCATTACATTCTAAGGTTAGGGCCGCTAAACCTAGAATTGGTGCTGGTACACCGCTTTATGACGATATGTACCACGCAAATGTTTAAAAAGTGAGAGAAGAGCACGTAAAAAAGAAGAGCACTTCAACATATTTCAGAATTTTTTTATTCAAAATTAAATATGCACATGTGAAATGGGACAACCATGTGTGGGCGGGGCCGGGGTGGATGGTTGCATGATGCAGTGTAAATGGCTCCTCCCACCATCGTCTCCTCCACATGCGCAACAAACTTACTCCACAGCGTGCAGCAACAGTAACCTTTAATGACAATAAATCCCTCACCGGGTCCAAAAGTAACTTCCAACCAACTACTGAAACAACACACCCCAGATTCTCTCCCAGTGTCCCCACAAGAGCCTTACTCCAGACTCCCAGCCTCGGGACACGTCTCCGATGGTTCAGGCTCTTTAGCTTGCCTCCAGCGTCCCCCTGAATGCTTCTCCAAGGGTTCAAGCTCTGCCTTCTCCCGCTCTCTGGGTTCGGGCCCTATCTCCCAATGATCCCCTTTCGGGTCCCACCATTCCACCTCAAGGTCCCTCTGGTCCCTCGGCTTCCACTGCTTCGCTTCTGAACAGGCGAATACTCCCTCCTCCTGCGGATCCCGTAGCAGTATCTCCTCCTGACCTCTGTCTTCCCCTGCAGGGAGACCAGGGTTCCGTCCCGCTTTGGGCTCCTGAGCACTAGTTTTCGCCCTTTCTTGGCCGCCACTTCCCGACCAGTTCTTCCACGTCCTTCCCTGCCTCCCGCGTGTCTCTGGCCCTCTCCTTTTATCTGCCCAGGAACCACACCTCTTTCTTCCCCCGGCCCTGCCCCTGGAGCTCCTTGCCTTTCCTCCCCCACCTGGTTCCCCTTAGCCCTTTCAGCTCTCCCACTCTTAATCACTACCTCACTACACCATGTCAGGTAAGCCTTGCTTAAGTAAACAAAACATTTTGAACCATCTAAAGACTACCTGAAGGCTTCTTCCCAAATGCATTCAAAGAAGAATTTTCTTTCACCAACCTCTAATTTTTTTTATGTTTTCCATTTTGGTGGTCAGGTCCATGTATTTAAAACATTAAGGGGGTAGCTGGATCTGTTCTTTCTGTTTTGCTATTGTTCTCTATTTTTCCGTCTGTTCACACATGCTCAGTAAAGGATTCTGGAGACAGCCACTGATAACCTTACCTGTTATAGGCAACCACATACAGCTACTCTAGGATCGCCTAAAACAGAATCATGCTGCTTGCCAACTCCGGCTTTGTTTATTGCATTGTTTTGTACAGGCACACTGCTGCAGCCTAGCACTGTTTCTCCAGTCTTCCTTCCCTTTCTTCCAAATGTCAACACTGTTATTTTAAAAAAAAACTTTCGGTAAACGGAGTATACAAAAGAAAATGGGGACTAAATAGGCGTTAAAAAGCCTTTATAAATAGGACCGTAACTGTTTATAAATAGGGCCTTCACTGTTGTCTGAGGTATGCCTGTATTGCTAATAAACTATATGTGATGTTGTGTCCAGCTTAAATGAGTTACTTTTTAGCTTGATTGCTCCTCAGTTAAAGCTGTTCTTCAGTAGAGACACACTGGCCTGGCTTCTCTCTGAAATACTGTGACAATAACTGAAAGTCATAAGAAGTCAAGATTCTGAAGCTATAACCTCTTGGAAGAGAGTGAAGTGAGAAATGGGTATAATTTTTCCAAGAAAAGCCTAATTTTCAATTGGCATTCAAAACGTCTCAGTAATGTATGTTTCCAGCCTTTTTCTTATTCTCATCCATAACCACTGTCTGTTCAGAGGACTCTGAACCTGATAACTGAGAACCTATGAGCATGCACTACAGACACCTCTTGAAATGCTTCCTGCTTTTATTCTCAGTACTATGGAAAGATCCAGAAATAGATGTTTGAGTGTACTGTATATTTGGGGGATTCTTTTTTCAGTTCAAAGTATTTTCTGTTCAAAGAAGTCTACATGAGAATTTTGTCACATTTATTGCACACTTCTCCAGAGATGCTTCCTACTTTTTCTATCTGAGTGCTATACAAGATGCAGGAAATGCATCTTTTCTCAATGCAAAGAGAGAGAGAAAGAGAAAGAGTGGGGTGTGAGTGGGGGAGAACTCCAAAAACTTGCCACTCATTTCTGATGTGCAGCAGGCAGTTTCTTCTTGGAAATGAAACGAGAATTCTTTTTAGATGCTGCTCACTACTGTGCCAAGAATACAAATTACAACTATGTGAGTATGATGGCTCCTTACCCAGAGTTTCATCTATTCAATCTCATATTACTATTACTGTTAGTAAGCACAAGCAATTTCAGTGAAAGCAAAATGATAGCCTTTTTAGACAATGTGAAATGGAAAAAGAATGAGGTGTGTGATAATACTGTAAAAAAAATAGCCCACTTCAGGGCAGCATTTTGGGGATGCACCTGATGATTTGGTGGAGCTGGTTAAAATACAAGCCTCTGTGGTTCATAAGGCAGGGAATGGATGTAGATAAGGATTTGTTAAGTCAAACAGGATGACAGATGATCATGTAGAATAATGACTTCCAATCTCAGGTGCACAGATGTTGTTTTACTTCAGCTCCCTGGCTAGCCATCATGGATAATGGTCATACATTCTGTAACGGATAGTGTTTTCACATTTGGGGGCTCCTGTTTAGGAACCAATGCTTTACAGGAACACAAGTATCACTAAGGAGGTGCAGAGAGTGTGCAGGGTGCAGACTTTAGTGGTTGACACCCCAGAGGTGGTACAATCATTTACCATCTGTACCAAGAAGCCCCCTGCCCATCCATCTCCACCAGCCTCTGCTCTCCGCCCAATGCATCCAATGGTGGTGTGGGATACTGCTGGGAAAGGAGAGGAATCCATGACCACTACTGTTGCCTTGGCTGCTACTATCTCTATTTCCCAACATGGCCAGAAGCCCTGCCAGACCTGGAAGAGACCTGCCTTTGCCCATCCCTACCAGTAGCTGCACTGGGCTACCTTGCCTTCTATTCTTATTCTTTCCTTTTTAACTTGTTAAATTGTTTATTATGATTTTAATTAGTTTCAATTATTTTTATAGTTTTAAATTGTTTTAAACGGATTAAATTGATACACTTTCATGCTGCCTTGAGATCTTAGGATATAGGATCAAAGACTGACAATGAAGAGAGCCAAAGTAGTGTAATGGTTTAAGTTCTGGAGACCAGGATTTCAATCCCCACTCAGCCATGGAAACCCAGTGGTGGCTGTGGGCAAGTCACACTCTCTCAGCTTCAGGCCAATCCCCTTCTGAAGAAATCTTATCAAGAAACTTCCATGATAGAGCCACCTTTGGGTTACCATAAATCAGAAATGACTTGAAAGTGTACAACAACAACCTTAATGGTGACAATGAATGAGAAGGGGAAGCTCTTGGAAGTGTCCATTCCCAACATGGTTGCTATGGAGCTTAGAAAAGAAAACTGCTGAGTAAAAGTCACCTTGCAGATGCAAGAACCCAAGAATCTGTTAGTGGGTAGCCTAGCATTCAGTACAAATGCCTCACCTGCAGCCATATGACATCTTCACTTGTAAGGAAATTTCTGAGCCCACTACTATCTTTAAACATTTTTCTTTCCTAGTAAAGCTTGTTAATTCAAATAGCTTATGTTCAAATAAACATGTTATGAATAGAGACTTATTTTAATTTGTAATGTTTACAGTTACAATTTGCGCATGAAATTTCCTTCAAGTAACAACAAAGGTCAAGTAATTGGATGCAAAGGGCTCTCCCATTATATAGGTCATAGCTATGCTAAAACCCAGCTCATTCTCAAGGACAATTCTCACTTCCACCTCAGGAAATGATAAACTAGGATTTCTACTGTTAACCCAGTGCACTGAATGGGATAGTTATTTGTTCAAGCTAAAATTTTATGGCAAGAGTTATTTGACATATGAAGTACCATGTGATATAATTATCATGTGGTACTTCACATGTCAAATAAACAAATGGAAAACCCACAGATTACAGTAAATAATGCTGGAGAGAGGAAAGCTAAGTAATTATTGAAATGCAGATTCATACACGATCCTGGCTGTATCCGCACTGCAGAAATAATGCAGTTTGACATCACTTTAACTGCCATGGGTCAATGTTATGGAATCCTGGGATTTGTAGTTTATTGTGGCACCAGAGCTCTCTGCCAGAGAAGATTAAATATCTTACAAAAGTAGAAATCCCAGAATTCCATAACATTGAGCCATGGCAGTGAAAGTGGTGTCAAACTGCATTATTTCTGCAGTGTGGATGCCGCCCTTGAAAATTAAATAGTACTGAGAATTGTGCTAGAGACAATTCACTCAGGATTCAGAAATTTAGAGCTGCAAGGATCTTAAGTGAACATAGTCACCAGTATTTCTACAATGACTAAGACAGAAATGAACTATCATATAGTTTTTTTTTCTATCTACAGAGAAAGTTACTGCGCCTTGTGATAAATATAATATTATGCCAAAGGTTACTTGATACATTTCTTGAAATAACCTGTGTCAGATATATTCAAAAATGACAGTAGCAAGGGTTATAAATGGTCTTACCTGGGTTTCCACTTGTAGCTGATCAAGCAAACAAATATATAGGCACCGCTGAAGGAAGCTATAACAGACATCTGATAATAGGCTTAAAAATGCTTTTTTAAAAGAAATATAAAGCCTCTCAAAAGAGTGTGGAGCTAACTTTTTCTCCAAAGTGTACTAAACCAGCTCCTTCTCCCTCTCCTTCACTTTCTCTGCTTAAAATAATGTGGTTAATTACATTGCCTTCATTGCTGGAAGCACCATCATGCCATTTCCATAATCTTACTCATCTTTTCAGAAGTGCATTGCCTCTAGCACAACATAAAATGAAAAAGAAAATATAAACTTTCTCATTGGAATTATATGCAACAATCTTTGTTATTGCATTTTTATTTTATTTTATGTTGCTTTCATACCATGTGTCCTAGTTTTTGGAGGAGTGTGTGTGTGTGTGTGTGTGTGCGCGCGCGCATTAAACCAGATACAGTGCCATGACTCCATTGCTGGAACTAGATATGAACAAATACTATGTCAAAATCCCATGCTGTAACAAAGCAGGCAGGATGGCTTCTTGGGACCATAGGGGCTGTACGGACTGGCACTTTGTTCTGGCCTGTATGCATACTAGGGTTCAGCTAGGACTGAGCGTTCACATGCTCAAAGCCCTTGTTCCACCACCTGTGTGCCATTATGGTGCATGCCCATCCATATGATGTGTGCCATGATGATGTCTGTGCAGCGCAGCACCCAAACGGCACTGTGCCCAAAGGGCATCATCATGGCGTGAAGGACCAAAAAGTGGGTTCTTTGTGGTCCTTCTGGAGGCTGTGGCATCTGGTTGCCGCAGCCCCTTCTGGGGGGAAATTAGGTAGCATGGAACCGCCCATCTGTACAGCCCCTAAGTCTCCAATACTTCATAGATGGAAACCAAGGCATGTGTGGCAAGCAGGATCAGAGCATGGTGAAGATGAGGAAAGTTATTAATGTGGAATAATGTATAAACTAAGAGAGGCTGCTGTAGTTTGTTTTTGCCTGAGTCTACAGGGAAGAGCAAGATTCCATTACAGCTCTTGTCTGCCCTCACTGCATTTACTGAGTGCAAACTACTTTTACACTTTCAACTCAATTTGTAGCAACTGAACTAAGGTGAAAGTGGGAAAATGGAAGGAGAAAGAAGTTGAGCTGAAAAAGTGGGACAACAGAGGATTAATCAGAACACTGGTTAATGCCAAATCAGGACACATGGGGTCAAGAGTCTTCTCTGTCACAGAAGTTTATCGCACAGGGCCTCAGGGAATGATCGAAGAACGGAACGGAAGGAGCCAGGAACGAGTGTGAAATGAGTGGGGGATGTATTTTACTCACGCAGAAGTCCCTCACTTGTTCTGTTCCATTCCCCATCCATCCCCATCCGTCCCAGAGGGGGTGATTTTTAAGAACTGTTCAAAACAGTACTCAAATATCTCCTCTGGGACGGACTGGGAACGGAAGGGAAGGGAACAGAACGAGTGAGGGACTTCCTTGTGTGCAGTAAAATGCATCCCCTACTCGTTCCGTTCCCTTCCCAGCCCCTTTTGGACTGTTCTCCAACCATGCCAGGAGCCTGTGTGATAAACTCCATAGTAAATTTTCTGTGAACCCATAGCACCACTGGAGAATGAAAATGGAATTGTAGGATTCTATTTTTCTTGCTTTCTAGTAATATATGTAATAATGCACAGATCCACACAATCTGGATAGCACCTGAAAAATGCTTGCTTATTTTTAAATAGATTACTAAGCACTCCAATACAGATGCCAGTGGTTTCATATTATATTATGGTTATTGTTATTGCCCCACCCCTAATTACTCATTAATTCTGTTACTGTGGAGCAAAGACATTAATTTTACTTATTCCTCATGACACTGCTGCAGTGTTCCCCCCACTGTTTCTTGCAGAAGCCAACAATCTATTCTATTTATGTGAGTTTCTGAATTGGCATTAGGCCTAAAGCCTCATGAGACTTGAAGCTGGACCCAGATGTCTCACACAACATCAGAGAAGTGATGGAAATGGAGCCTGTATAAGGCTTGCTCCTGTCTTTCCTGGTGTCAGTTCTGGCAGGCAAATAATTCAACACTTGTCTCCCTTAATACTCGAAGTCACAGATAAAGAAAGACACTGGACTGTAGCAGGTCACTCTTTATAGAAGTGTGGAAAGAATTTTTATACTAGCCCTGACTAGCTATTGTGCTGATAAAGTTTTTGCCTTCTTTGGGGTGCTTTTTCCTTAGTATGACTAGAAATGCTGGCTGATTTACCTGTTGTTCAGTATTATTATTATTATTATTATTATTATTATTATTATTATTATTTGCTTTATTTATATAGCGCGATATATAAATACAGTACACAGCACTGTACATACAAACAATAAAATAGATAAAGTAAACCTGCCCATGGCATACAATCTAAGAAATAATAGCATAATACATATAAATAATACATAACAATACAGGAAAGGGTTCAATAAAGTAAAGCAGACAACAAAATAAAAATGTCAAATAACAAATAATAGTCACGCAATGCCTGGAAACGCTTCTCTGAACAGGATGATCTTCAACTCAGTTTTGAAACTGGTTAAAGAAGTGATGAGCCATGTTCGTGGGGGAAGAAGATTCCAGGAGTGAGGAGCAGCAAATGAAAAGGGATGAACCCAGGATGGTGCAGTGAAAATTCTAGACTGAAACAGCAGACCTTGACTACTAGAACGGAGGGCACGAGTGGGAAGGTGAGAAAAAAGAAGGTTTGATAAATAAGGAGGGGCCAGCCCATGCAGGGCTTTAAAAGTCAATAACAGAAGCTTATACTGAATACAGAAAAGGAGAGGGAGCCAGTGAAGGGATGACAATAAAGGAGAAATATGTATTTGTTTGGTTGCAACATCAGGAGTAGGACCTATACAAATATGGAGAGTAACAATGTTCCTAGGAAGTTCACTATGTTGAGAAAATGGGGTCATTTAGTCACAAGGCTAGACAGTTCCAGAAAAGGACTATAATCCATGTGGTTTTAGTTTTACACAATTCATAGAGAAAATACATTTCACCCCAGCCTTTACTCACAAGTTGGAAGTAGTTGGTTGCAAAGAAAACAATGAGGTTGATCAGTACTGGTTTTCCTGCATAGTTTTTTTAGCCCCTCCAGATCATAAGATGATGCACACATAAATGCCACCTTCCTTTAATAAATTTGTAGGGAATTCCATCTCCTCAAGTAGTGCAAAATTTCTGGGACTATACTATCTTTGAGTTCCTTCATGAAGAGGAAATCACTGGAGACTGATTTAAATTCTATTGTTACTCCTGACTAGTATAAAGCCATTGAATCTGCTGGTTTTACCTATTTGTTCATTCACTGCTTAGTAATTAATTCATTGGGTCTATTCTAATTGTGACTAATCAACAGGATGCCAGCCATTCCATAATATTTTATGTTTTATTTATTACATCTTTATACACACAGAGAAAAGATGTGAAACAGAAAATATGTAATTTATACCTCACCTTATCCATCTGAACTACAAGCTTCCTCTGACCTACTTTGGGTTTCTGATGTCGCAGGCTTCCTCTCTGATTTTTTCAAAAAGACATGAACCTATAGTGACTTCACAAACCTATTAACTCAAGCCTTAGCCTTGCATTAACACAAGAAAATGAGCCCATGTAGAACATTTAGAAGAAGGAGCACACAAAACAACATGAGAGAGAAAAGTGATAGGGAAAAAAGAATGAGGTTCCATCCACCATCAGCTCAGCCTCCCAACTGGCTTTTCTTTTGGGTCTACAACCCTTCATTGAAAAAGTTCCCCATACCTGACATAAATGGAAGGAAATCTCCAAACATCCCTAGCATGCTATTTGTTCATTTGTATCATATCCCATATATAAATGCCACAAAGATTTGAGATATTAACTGATTTTTTTCCTTCTCTCTGTCTCTTTCAAAAATCCTGTTTTTTTTTCACATCTAGATCTTAAACCCTTGTCTTAGCACAGATATGGCATATGTTGTTATTGTGTGACTTCAAGTTGTTTTTTACTTCTGGCATCCCTAAGGTGAACCTATCATAGGGTTTTCTTGGGAAGATTTGTTCAGAGAAGGTTTGCCATTGCCTCCCCCTGAGGCTGAGAGCATGTCACTTGCCCAAGATCACCCAGTGGATTTCATGGCAGAGCTGGTTATTGAACCCTGGTCTCCAGAGTTGCAGCCCAACACTCAAACCACCATGCCATGCTGGCTGTCATGGAATAAGTAACCTCCTCTAAATGATTGTCATAGTTGAAGAATGATAATGACCTCAACCTCATACTGTTAATTCCAACAAAGAGACACACACCACCCATCCTGGCTCATTTACCTGTAATTTCCTTAACCAAAGAAATGAGCAATCTTATTTGGTGAATATTCATAATAACAGTGGGTAAAGAATTCTTTAACAGGTCATGAGTGTTACTGAGACCATACAGAATTGTCTTGTACCTGCTGCATGTTTCCACCCTAATATATGAAACTTTTCTTTCACTGACTAGCTGGAATTCCATTGCTGGTCCCATCTAGAATACCAACTGAACAAACTGTTGATTGATGAGGCAACACATAGGTAAATCCCACTGATTCAATGGGTCTATTTTAGTTGGGATTAAAAACAATATTTAAGCAACTTTCAAATACAAATACTAGATTCTTTGACATAACTGTAAGGTATAGACTTCAAGTTGCACTACCTTTTGTTTCTCATCAACATCATCCACAATTACCACAATATTGCAGTTTTGCACAAGTTTTACTGTAATTTATCTGCCCAACACTCTGCCCTGCCTCACACCATCCTTCACCACTAAAAGGAATTATTATGGCTAGAGGGCTTAGTAATAGCTTTTCAAGGACAAATGTGGTATTTAAAGACTTTAAATAGCACTGAAGTTTTTGTTTGCCCTTCTGGAAATCTACCACAATGAAAAATGCTTTGCTGTAGATAACACATGGAATGATCCTTTGGAAGGAGACACTGGAGCATACAATCACTTTGGAAAGATGCCATAATGGTGGATGTGCACAGAGTTCCTCAAATTGGAGTCTTGCCTTCAAAAAGATTCTCTTCAATATTCTTCTGACAAACACTAACTATAAGGATAATGACTTAATACCTCTGTGTTTACAAGCACATCCAGTGGTGGTTACTATAGCTGTCTGATATAGCAAGCCTGCATAGCAACAGAGAGATCTTTGTGGTAGTTTATATGGAGTTCTGTACACAGAAGATCACAGCATATACATATATGTACACACAAACACAAGCCCTGAAGCTATATTCTAATGCTAGTTCTAGTTTCAGCCCTAATTAATCATCTGCCCTTCATTTCTTATGTGTTTTCCTAAAATTATGAGACTTTCTTTCCCCAAATCAGAAATTGGTCTCTCATTTCTATTCAGTTTACTTGAATAGTTTGATTCCTTCCTGGCCTTACCGATATTATGATGAAGAACAATTGAGGGTATACATAAATACTTACTGGACTCAGGAAGTGCAGATGACAGCTAAATCTCAAGACTTTATACATACAGCGGACCCTTGGTATCCACTGGGTTTTGGTTCCAGGACTCCCCAAGTATATCAAAATCCATGGATGCTAAATCCCATTAAATACAATAGCATAGTAAAATGGTGTCCCTTATATAAAGTGGCAAAATCAAGGTTTGCTTTCTGGAATTTATATATTTTAAAAATATTTTCAAGCCATGGGTGCTCGAATCCATGGTTAAAAAGATCTGTGGATATAGATGGCTGACTGTATAATAATGTTTTCCCTTGCTACACATGATCTTAGTATGAACCAGCATCATCACTCAACACACAACAGGTATTGTTGGCCATTTAATAGCAGTTCTGGAAATTGCTGCAGTTCACAGAAGTGTTGTGGTGATGATGAGCTATGCTCTGTGCATCTTTAGAAATCTAAAGACACACAGAGAATCTTGGCGTACATATTCCAAGGCTAAACATAAGGCACAGAAGGGAAAATTGTGGCCTCATTTGGGGGCTTCTAGCCCCACCAGGCCCCTACCCTCACCTGCATTTTTCCTCCAAAAGCGGGGGGTGGGGGGTGGGTGGTGATTTTTTTCCATTCAAAACATCCCCCACCCCCGCATTCTCTCTAGGAGAATGGGCTCTGGGTAGTTATAGGCCCAGGACAAGCCTTTAAGTATCAATTAAGTTAAAATGGAAGTTAAGTTCTGGTTTATTTCCAATGTAAACAAAGTCCTCTCACAGCCTTAAGACAGCAGGGGAGAGGAACAAAAATGTAGCAACATTAATTCCCACACCCCCTAAGATGAAAAAAGATTTGGTTAAAAAAACTTTAAAGGATAAATACACAGCAGAGCGTTGGGTGCAGACCCATAAGATTGCAGAGGGACAATATGCCCCCTATCACCCTAGGGGGAGCGTACCCCCAAACCAACCTCTGGCAGTTCATCACACACCCCAAATCATGTATACCAGTCTTGGGGAAGCAGTCTATTGACAGAACGTCTAGTTCACAAATGCTCAATACTTGTAGCATTGTTATAGACGAACCAGAAGAGTAAAAACAATCCAGATTCATTACTTAAGATTTCCCTGAAGAAGTAAAGCTTTAATTAAGGGGCCTGAAACATGTTGTAATAATAAATATTTTATGTCTATTCCATTTGTGTGAAATTCAGGGTATAGCCAAGGAACCACACCCCTGGCCATATAAACTGCTCTTGGATGAACATGTTACTGCATTTCAGAATGGCTCTGAAAAACAGGAGAAGGAACATTCATGTTCAGCTTATTCATATGGGGGTCTACATGCATGCTCCAAGTCCTGTTCACACCAAAAGAATGTGACAGCAGACTTCACTACCACCTGTTCAAAAATCTACATTTGGGGCCATGTGGAGACAAAAATTCAGTGATATTGATTTTGAAAAATATGCTTATGCCCACATAGCTTTCGCTTAATGGTTACTTTTGACTTTTACTTAACCCTGATAAATTAAGAGTACGTGCAGCATCACTATATTAGGTAATACCAGAGTGCACAAAGGAGCAAGGTCATAGCATTGTCACATTTGAAAGTGCATCAAAATATCAACATAATGTCATTTGTGATGTGAAAAAAAAGACAAGACATCCATTCCCATCTGAAGCAGTGGGAGGCAATATATATGTTGCCCACAAGTTTGACATTTGGGTTTCATCCATGTTATATTTAATCTAAGAATAAAAGTTCAAGGGGTGCAGGGATATGAGAGAACCAAATTTCTTTAAATGTGATGGTGATGTATACCTTCATACAAAGATCAAAACAGGCAGCTTGTAAATCCCCTTTGATATATTATGAGGTGTCACAAAGAAATCCTTTTGATATGGTCCTTGACAGTTTGCCATCTCCTCCATTTCTATTGCAGATCAACCTGTGTAATTCATCTGCATATGCTTTACAGAAGCTATTAAAATACCAGAGAAAGTAATGATTATAAAATGCCCTGCAGCATAATGTTATATTGATAAAACAGCGACATCTTGTGGTGTGCAGAAAATAATGAAATGACACAATTTCCAAAGCCAAGTATAATGCTAAGCAATATTTTATCCCACAGATTTGTTGTTGCTGAGCCCAGTCATTGGAAATGACAATCTTAGCCTTTTGTGCTGTTGATAACACCTATTAACTATACCAATGCTTTACGATGGAACCATAGGCAGCAGCTCTGTACATAGTTCTGTGACAGTAAATCCCTGAATGGCCTTTACTTCTGAGTAGACATGCACAGGATAACACTTTTATTTATAACATTTCTTCCACTCTGTCCTTTTTCATTCTCAAAACATCCCCATGAAATAAGTTAGACTAAGAATGAGACACTGGCTGTAGAGCAGAGAATTAAACCCTAGTCTTAGTTTCCTGACTTCATTATATTACTTCTTTTAGGTAGCTACTGATCCTGAATAAAATACAAAATAGGTGTTCAGGTAGCTCAGCTATTATGCCAAAAACATTCACCCCCATTTTCCGTCTTCTTTTCTTAACTGATGTGACTAGTGTTGCTCAGCCACAATGGATCACACTTTATCACATATTTATGGAAGGTATAAGCACAATGTTTATATTTCCTTGGATGCATATGGAATATGGTTCATTATGATCATTTCCATTTGTGACCACTCCAATGACTGCAGGTAGCAGCAATGAATCAGTTACAACCTAAACTAATATCACTTCCAGCACACAATAAAAGGAAAATATGGAACAAGCAAAGACGATTATTTCCTGCCTTCACTATTATAACCCTGCCCTTGTGTTTGTCACCTAATGTTGGTGCTATCTTTTCTCATGTAATTGTTGCCAGCTTTGTTGAGATCGTTGCTCTGCTTGTTATTTTTTTAAAGAAGGACTAAGTGAATCTAATTCTTATGTGATTATTATATTTTTAAAAAAGATCCACTGCTTCACAATATTGGCATGAAATGAAAGCAGTTCACTTCAAGGGTGTGTTCAGCAGACAAATGGAGTAGTAAAATCCATAATAATATGTGGTATGCACATCCTGGGCAGCAAAGTGATATTTAAGAACAACAAGAAGAAAGTGGTATATCTGGTCCCAGCATCATCAATCATGAGAAAGTTTCAACACTTGACATCCATTTTGCATCAAGAACCAATTTATTATAACCTGATGGTGAAAGGTAGGCAAAAACTATATGTTTTATATTGGCATGCTGAAAATTACAAAATAAATCTTAAATAGTCTTCACTTGAAACATTAGACAACAAACAAGTCAAATATACTGACTGGGGCATGTGACTAATAGCACACCAACATAAAATGCGATGCTAGGAAAATTGCTTTTCTTGTTGGAAAGAAAACCATACAAACCTAATATTGCAGAATCTAATGATGCATAAATTGGTTGCTGCAAGCAGCACACATCAAAATGCTCATGAAGCTTGTTTACCAACCACCAGCACATGAGAAAGTCTGCATCACAAATAGGAGATTATACTTTTTCACCTGTTGTGAGGCTCATAGGAAACCTGCAGATGACAAAACCCATTCACAGCAGTACTGTGTATTGGAACTCCTTTGCTATTTGGACATCATTTGTGGCAATGTGTACACACATCATTAGATAATACTCCTTCACAGAACAGGAAAGAACATGGATTTTCAAAAAATTAATGTCTCTTTTTCTTATGGATGGCATTTATCCACAAACCAGGTGTTGCTTATATACCTTCAAGGAGTACAATGATTTTCCTAAAGTTCAGTTTGCTTAGTGAAACAAATACTTTTCCTTGAGTTGAAATTACTGTGGGGTAGAAATTATTACAAGGTCAAAACTGTGACAGCTATCATTACTAGATGCATAGAGTTTGTTGCAAATATGCTTACCTAACCCCACAGGTATGAGCTAATGTTCTTATTTTCTGAATTGGTATCAATCATATGCAATACACAGAATCGTTTAAATATTTGAAAATGTTTCATTGTCATCAGATACAACATACAACTAAGTAAAATACAAAATAAGATAAAATGCAGGACTGTACTTTGGAGGACAGGGAAGAGGGGTGGGAAGATGAGAAAAAAAGACAGGGAGGGTGAGTGGAATGGCAGCAGCTATTGATGGGGGAATGTTCTTCAACCCAAGGGGCTGAATTCTGATTTGGCTATGGAAAATTTCAGACACAAGGCAAATCATTTCTGAGAGAAAAAAAGCAACTAAGAAAAAAGAGGGAATTGTGAGGAGCACATCTGTCCTGGTGTTCTGTCCCAATACTTCTGACTCTGTTGTTTTCTCCCCCATTGCTTCACTCCTTGTTGCTGTAACCCATCTCTCCCTGTTTGCTCATTCCAGCACTGGAGCTGTGACGGCAAATCTCTTCCCTGTTTTGTAAATGTAATTTTTTATCTTCAGCATAGTAGATAGATTTTTTTCTTTCATCCATAGAATTTTTTCTTTCTTTCATAGGTTACACATTATGCAGATATTATCCTTGAAACTTTGGGGAAAAACAGATGGTTAAAAAAAGCCTGCTTCGGGAGATAAGGAAATAAAATCCCAAGAAGAACTGAGAATAGCTGGACTTAATTGCCATTGGTATCTGTATAGACAGCTAAAAGAAAGGTGGAAAATTGATTAAAAAACTAACAGGAATTTACAATCAAAAATCAGAATGGGAAAAAATAATAGATAAAGGAAAGAAAAAGATGATCACTAGATATTACAAAATGATATTGACTTGGGAAACGGAGGATGAGGTAATTAGAGAAAGCATGATTCGATGGGCTCAAAATGTGGGACATAACTTGGAGTATAGAAAATAGAAAAATATCTGGAAAGGAATAAAATATACAGTTAATCAAGAATTGAAAGAGAATACTTACAAAATGACATACAGATGGCATTTGTCACCACAAAAGATCTCTTATATGTATAAGAAAAATAATCCTATTTGTTGGAAATGCAATAGTCAGATTGGCACCTATTATCACATGTGGTGGACATGCAAGGAAACGAAACAATATTGGTTGGGTATATATAGAATACTAACAATAGAACTAAAAATACAAATTGCTTTCCTACCAGAAATTTTCCTGTTAGGCATGATAAATGATGAACTAGATAAAGAATATGGGAAATTGTTGTTTCATCTTTTCACATGTGCTAGAATTGTATATGCGAAAGCTTGGAAGCTGAAAAATGCCCCGTCAATGGAAAAATGGCTGCTGAAAGTTTTTGAAGTAGTAGAAATGGACAAGTTGAGAAGCTGGATGAAGGACAAAAGCGAAGATTCTACCAGAAAAGAATGGGAATTATTTTATGACTTTTTGAAAAAGAAATGGAATAATGTTATTATGATTTAGTAAAACATATGATATATAATTTTTTTTAAAATTAAGGACAGAAATTATAAACAGAAAAGGAGGAAAAATAGATAAGAAAAGAAAAAAGTTACCTAAGTTTTGGGAAATGGTTGTTTGAATTAATGAATGTCATTATATGAGAGATATAAGAATATACTCAATACATCAAGTGAAGAGGTTAAGCAGAATAAAAAAAAGAAATATTATGTTGAACTTTACAAGGCAAAGAGAAAAAATGATATTTTTTGTGGAGAAAAATGCCTAGAAGAAATTTAAGATAGAACAAAATGAAAGATAAATAATATTTCAGAGAAACCACAGGGTGCAGGAAATAATGTATTTGTTTTACGTCTTTTATGAATTAATGTCAGAGGGACTGTCTAGGCTGTGTCTCGTTCAGGGGGTGGTAATAGGTTGTTGTAAGTAAATGTAAGGTGGATGTTATGTGTAGTTACATGTAGTTACTATGTGATGTTATTAATGTTTGTAACAGTGTAATGTTGTAATATGTGGAAAACGATAAAAAGTCATTTTTAAAAAGCCTGCTTCCAGGTGGCTTGGGGGCGTGGTGATCTCATGACACATGTCCAGAAGCCTCCCAGAAAAGGAGCAGTAGAAATCTGCTTATTTTCAGTCTGTCATCTGGAACCCAGCGGCAGGGTGGATTGGGGCCACGAGCATCTGTTTGTCATGGCTCCAGGGCAAGCAGCTCCAAGGCGGCCCCAATCCAAACCTTTTGAGTTGTCTGTCTCTCCCCATTGTTCTTTAATATATTATTAAGGAACCATGTTATCACCTCCAATAAATATCCCTTGAATATGAAAGTAACTGTTCCCATAAGAACATTATTTCCCATATGTTATGCTCTCTGTACACCATGCTAGACTATGACTACATTTTAGCCACAGACAGTGCTCTCCACCTATGTCTCTCAGAGGTCACCCTATGCCCATTGTCTTTATTTCCTCTAGATTTCCTCTTGAGCCTTGCTTTTGAATACCCTGTTGTTTCTGTGCCAATCCTGACCACAAGTAGGCAGTGCAAACAGACCATCTGGCAGGTAGAATCATGCTGCTCAAGTTGTGGGGCCTTCTTAGTCCCAAGAAGGTGAAATAAAACCTTGTATCCATCTTTGTTAATGCAACAGAAATGTTTCAGTCCTTTCCTAAAGTGATAACTCTCTGGCCTTGATCATTTTGGTCCTGTACACACAGGCCAAAATGCCCATATTCCTCCCAGCTTCGCATTGTTCTGTATGGATGATGCAGGTCATTAGCCCCAGACTGATCTGGGTCCAAAGGACTGCCAGCAGACCACATGGCCCCATGCACCCTGTACCTGCCTTCACTGTCACATCTATTCAAAAGACAGCCATCACAACCTGTGACTTCAGATGGGGGCACCTGGCCACATGGGTGTAGACAGGTGCCCCATTTCTGCCCTTACAAATCATACTGGGGATCTTCTGAGAAGACTTGACACTAGAGGCGCCAGCTGAGAAATGACCAGGGCAGGATAGCACAGCTCATGCTAGCTTGCCCGACTGCTTAGGTCCTTTGTCAAAAAAACTGGAAATGGTGTTCCCCAAATTTGGTCACATATCTAATAAGTTTACTTCAATTTGTGCAGAGTTCAAAGTGAAAAAATAGTTTGCACTCAATTAATTCAGTGGGGAAGAGAGGAGAGGGAGATTTTGCCCTTCCCGATAGAATCAGGCAAAAGCAAACTGTATTTCCTAACCTGTGTGTTGTTCCTCATTAATAACTTTTGCCATCTTGGCCACATTCTGATGTTGCTTGACCCACAAATCCTGATTTTCTTTTGTGAAATGTTGGAGGGTATGAAGCTACCATTGCAGTCAAATTATCCCACCCTTCTCTCATACTCACTCAGTTGAGTTGTAGGCTCTATGGAGCACTATGATGATAGCAGGAAAACATGGGGGAATGACTCTCCCTGCATGCTGCCTTCCCCTTCAGTAAATGTGCTCCACAATAACTGCCAAAGAATGTGGTGTGCCATGTGCTGTGCAATTCAAATGGGGAAGGCAGTTCCTTACATGGATTTTCATCCCCATTTAAATTGTATACCCTTCTCTCACCCAGCTGATTGGTGATGGAAAAAGTTGTTGCCTTTAGCAATCATTTGCAGGCAAGGAGTGCTAGGACATTTAATAAAGAGCTCTTTCAGTCTAATTTGAAAAAAGCCTGAATTCTCACATCAACACTCTTTGGTGTTTGCTGGTCTTGTCTATTGTCATTTATTTATCCAGTCATTCCATTCTTGCTGAGGATTGTTTGTATTGATTTCATGGATCTCCACTAGGGTTATTCAAAAGATTTGTTAAAAACCAAGTTGTAGTTTGTCCCGGTGGTCCTATATCATCTTATCATTTCTAGTGCAACTCACTATGCACTATAATTCTAAAACAACATTTAAAAAGAGAGAAAGAAGAAAGAAAGATACTTTCTTTTGTTCTGATATGTCTCAGAATTAAAACGAAACCCACTTTGAGGTGGGAATAAAATGTTACAGCTTGTGACAGGAAGTGCCAGATAATAGTCCAAAATGACAGAAACATTATTTGTCTATTAAAAAGCAAAGCAAAACTAGCATCTCAGCCACAGATACTGCCATCACATAACACATTTGCCTCATTAAAGGACCATCTCATTAGGCAGGGACAGAAGGCTTAACCCTCACTTCATATCTGCTGCTGAGATGACAGTGAGTGAGTAGGTGTGCATGAAGGTATCCCCTTTGCCACATGATGTTCTTGGAGACAAAGTAACTGTACACATCTATACCCTTGCTTGCCATTTTGGCAGTGTATCTTATATAGGAAGCCTTCCAAGTCTATCAGCACTGTAGAAATTGCTTTGTGAAATGATGGTGAGGTTTAAATGCATTTTAGCATATGAAATATATGAACTGCATGTCAGAGTCCCTTTGCTCACACTTTTACAATTGATTTGTGACAGCTGGTGCCAGAAGTGAAGACCTAAGGAAGAAAAAGATGAGCTCTTTCATCTCCATGGGCTGTCTTGTACTAATATTTGAACTAGAATATTTCAAGCATTATGGCTCAGATGTCCTCTGAGAAAGAGGGATATGTGAAAAAGTCTGGATCACTGGTAAAGCATTGCAGATGACACCACACTGAAGCAGGCAGCTTCCTCTCCCAGCAGATATAGCCTCAAATTTCTAATTTCCTTTCAAGCATCCCAAAGCAAGACAGGGAAAACATATAGAGGGAAACCCATGATTTATTCAGCTTTTTTCCTCTCTTCTTACCATTTATCTATCCAGTCATTCCTCTTTAGCATCTTTTCTCCTCAGTGGAACTGTGGAAACATTTTTCTTATGCTTCCAGGATAATGTAATATTTTATCATCCAGTTCTACAGGGTGAGCCTCTTAGCTCCACTCACTGTGCAAAAGAGAAAGTAGGGAGTAAAGTAGAAAAATTCAGAAGGCTATGCCTGGAAAGAGGGAAAAGGCTATTAACCAAATCACATTAAAGCTCCCTATACTCCCTTTTGTTTCAGTGTGTATTGCCAGTTACTGAAAACACATAGTACTTGACTGAAATTAACAGGGAAAACCCATTAATATATGATAGAAACCAAGAAACTGGAAATTGGCACAGACCCTTGAGAGATTGCCGTTACAATTCCATTTATAGATGGGGCAGGCAAAATGTAGATGATGATGATGATGATGATGATGATGTTTATTTGTATCCCACTCATTTCTCAGAAATGGGACAACAGATCAAGGTCTATTGGTAGATCTCAGGGTGATTGCCTCAGATGTTGCTGTCAAATAACCACAGTACAACATGTTGGAAGTAAGGCCCCAATTTTTTTGCAAACAATTGGTAGGGTTGGCACAAAGCATAAGGTCAGGATCTGTGCAATCAAACCACCCGATGTAGTCTGATTATCCAAACCGGGCACCCACCCGGTGCTTGGGATGACCTAGGGGCTAAGGAACACAACTTGACCGCAAACCTTGTCTTGCGTTTACCAATTCACAAAGCCCCTAGCCACCGGGAGGCGCTCCTGCGTTCTGGCCCCCGCAATGGCCAAACGCCTGCCCTATTCACCCCCGGGTACCTACTGACTCCCAAACAGAGCTCCCTAGCCCTGGTACCACAACGTGCAGATCCTGGCCTATGCTGTGACTAAAAACCACCTAACAACAGCGGTGGGTGGGTGGGAGAAGCACCAAGACTTGCTCCCTTCCACAGCTTGGCTCCGCTCTGCTCGAAGCCAAGCAACTGACTGAGGGAAAGGGCCAGCAACACGGCCTTATATAGGCCTAGGCCCTTCCCTCCCTGCACACTGTGCGGGGCCCCTACTCCAAGGCCCAGCCCACCAATGGGCAGCCTTGGAGGACCAGAAGCCCCGCACCAACGAAACCGTCTCCCAGAGCGTCACGGAGTGGAAGGGCCACCCCGCGCACCAATAGGGAGCCGGGCAAGCCCCAGAGCACTCTGGGGCTTGTAGTCCAGCTGCATCTAGTGGCAAAACGGTCTGCCCGTTGCTTTACGGTAGATCAGCAAGAATTTCTTTCTCCCAGCAGCTTGACTTTCAGTACTTTCAGTAAAGCTGAAAATTAAAAACCCTCAACAACTTCTGCTATGACTAGCCACGTGTCAGTCATCTCCTCTTCTGTAAGAGGTGAATAACAATTGACTGGCTTTGGCCAAGTCTCTGTGGAGCTCTAACGGCAACTTAGATTCTACGTGTCAGAATCCCTTTTCTATACTAACTCAGATATAGCTTGTATTTGTATACACAGTTTTATGGCTCACTGGATGTAATCCCTAATTTATTTAATTACCCCCTACACACGCAAATGGCCTTGATGGGGGTTCTAGTAAAGTACAACATAGACTCACAAGCCCAAAGGCCATCTCTTTATATAGCCTGAACCAATCGCATATGGTCAACTGAAATGTAGATAATATTGTGACCCAACCCAATTTTTTTCCTACAGTATAAAAAAAACTACTGCAGACTGGTTGTTCCCCTGCTTCTGGGGGTATCATTCAAAGCAATCTGGTCACGAAAGAATTGGGATGAGAAATTGTTCCTTCCCACATCCTTGCAAGCATCCATGACAAACAATGCTAAAACAAAAACAAAGTAACTGGACAGTTAGCCCACCCAAGCAGAGGTATCACTTAGAGGTGCTGGGAGTACAGACTACACTGTGTGACACCTCAGAAGAGGGGTGACATCTGGTGGATGTCACCCTCCACAGTGTGTGGGTGTGCATGTACCAGTGCAGCCTGGCTCTCGCTCCTTCTTCTATGCTGCTCTGATTCTCTAAGTGAATCCAAGGCAACAGAGGAGGATGGGAACTGTGAGCCCCTTCCATCCCTTCCCACTGCCTCACTTGCCTTACAGTCCAGCTGCCCCCCAGCAACCCTGAGTGGGTGGGCAGACAAGAGAGGAAGTAGGAGGAGAGGGTTCAACAGGCACCGCATAGCTGTTCCACTGTCTGGCTTTCTCCCTGAGGAGGAAGCTGAGCACTAGATGAGAAGGAGGGGTAAGATAGGCCCTCATGGCTGACCTTCTGCCTGGTTTCTCCCCAAAGAGAAAGCTGAGCAGTGGATAAGGAGGAGGGGCAAGTGTGCCCTTCCATCCCCTCCCACTGCCTTACTTGCCTAGCTGCTCCCTGGCCACCTTGGGTGAACAGCTGGGCAAGTGAGTGAAGTAGTGGCTGGGGAGGTGAAGCAAGGGAGTCCACCACTGCTGGTGCTGTCCAGCAACTCACTCAGGGTCTGACTGAGCAGCTGGCAACTGGGTGGCTGCGGAGAATGGTGAACAAGTTAGCAAGAGGGGCAAGGTAGGGTGCTGGCACCACCTCCACCATCCCCAGCAGTTTTCCATACCAGATGACACCAAAGTTAGTGATGCCAATGCACCCATATTAATCTTCTTTCCTTTTCGTGCTGTTCCTTTTCATGTTGTTGGCAGTTGGGGAAGAATAACCATACTATATAGCAGTCTTTAGCTAACCAGTAGGGCAAAAGCAGTAAATGCATACACAGCAACCAAGAGTAAGAAAAATATCACATCTTTACAAGCTGGTATGGATTACATTTGAGAACTGTATGTAGTTAAAAGTACAAGGCTTATTGGCTCATGAAACTGAATGTAGAGGAAGGCATTATAAGATGTATGCAGAAGAAGGCCTGTATTCCAGAGCTGTATGATCCCCCCTTCCTTTTCTGTCCATTGGTTTTACAGTAGATTATTATTTATTATTTATTATATTTATTTGTATCCCGCTCTTTTCCCAGAACTGGGACTCAGAATGGCTTCACAACATTAAAAAACAGTACAATTAAAAACATAGAAAAAAGTACATTAAAAGGAATTAAATTATTACAATGTTAAAACAGATAGTTAATAAAGGAATAAAACACATTTTAAAAAGATAAAACTATCTATATAAAAACTGTATCAATTTTTTTTAATGGTACAACATCCCAGCCTGTCCTTATAACAATTCCTTAAAAGCCTGTGTGAAGAGGTAGGTCTAAACTTCCTGGTGGAAGGCCATCAAGGAGGGAGCCATTGTGATCACCCTGGGCTGGGTGTTCCAGAGTCTAGGGGCAGCCACCAAGAAGGCCCTCTCTCGTGTTCCCACCAACCATGCTTGTGATAGTGTTGGGACGGAGAGGAGGGCCTCTCCAGAGGATTTCAGAGTCCAGGTCAGTTCATACAAGGAGATATGGTCTGCCAAATAATGTGGACCTCAGCCATATAGGGTTTTATAGGTAATAACCAGCACCTTGAATTGTGCCTGGAAACAAACTGGCAGACAATGAAGCTGTTTCAGCAGGGGCTTTTTGTGTCATCTCTGTAATCTGCCCCCATTAACAGCCTGGCAGCAGCTCTTTATATCACCTAAATTTTCCAAACACTCTTCAAAGGCAGCCCCATGTAGAGCCTGTTATTCCAAATGGGATATAACCAAGGCATGTACCACTGTGTCCAGAGCCAGCATTTCAAGGAACGGGCGCAGCTGGCACACAAGTTTTAAATGTCCAAAAGCCCTCCTAGTCACTGCAGAGACCTGGGCCTCCAGGTTCAAAACTGAGTCCAAAAGTAGCCCCAAACTGCGAACGTGTATCTTCAGGGGGAGTGTGACCCCATCTAACACAGGCTGGATCCCTATTCCCTGATCTGCCTCCTGACTGACCAGGAGCACCTCTGTCTTGTCTGGATTAAGTTTCAACTTGTTTGCCCTCATCCAGCTGTTACAAAAGAATAACAGAAAGAAACAGTTGTTATGTGTTATCTGTTCTGAAAATTTATTTATCACGACCCTTTCTTAAAAAGGCCTCTTGGTAAATTTCTACAAAATCACATCAGTCCATAATTCATGATGGTGCTATAACTGACCTATGAATCCAACAGCATAAGTTAGCTCTGTGTTTAAAATTCTATTTTTTGTTTTCTCGTTATTGTGCATATGTGATTGAGTGGGTTACATGTTGGGTGACTGAGTGGAGAGAGATGGGTGGGAGAGACAGAGCATAACAGTATGGCAGCATACTACAGATATTCTTTTTAATAGCAGAATAATCTGACTAGAAGAATAACTCCTTTCTCGTGTTACAGTCCCACATGAGGCATATATTTGTACTACACTATTATTTCATATAACTTTTTGTACCACTTTTTGTTCCTAGCTGCTTCCAAAGGGATCCTAGTTTTTGTAGTCTGTTGAAGTGCATAGAAGGTAGCAAGTTACCCTGAGAAGAGAGGGATTGAATTATATCAGTATAAACATGTAGCACAGATAGGCAGTCAGGGTACTTGGACTTGGATTTCAGGAAGTACACTAGACAGCAGACAGTTCTAAGTGCCTCAGCAAACTACAAAATCCAGAATTCCTTAGAATGGACTCTTGACAATTAAAGTGGTATGAAAGTGATACGGATGTGTAATATAGATACATCTAGAATATTCATTAAACACTGATGCATCTGATACAAAGTTTATCTAATACAGGTGGATAAAAGGGGGGACAGGAGAGGAAGAGAATGTAGCAACACTTTTAAGACTAATTTATATTGTACATAAATATTTATACTTATATTTTACCATGAATTTTCATGGATATCAGTCCACTTTCTGAACTGATATTTGTAAACCTATGTAGGAGAGACACTATGTGGGAGAATTACACAGTTGTGAGGGAGAATGTAATAGGATACAGAAAGATGTGTGTTGTGACCCTGCTGATAAATCTTCAAAGAATTGTGAGAAGTGATGTAGTTTGTTGCTGTTGTTGTTATGTGCCTTCAATGGTGACCCTAAGGCAGACCTATCACAGGGTTTTCTTGGCAAGATTTGTTACAAGGGGGTTTGCTTTTGCTTACATAGGCTGAGAGAATGAGCTTTACCCAAGTTCACCTAGTGGGTTTCCATGGCCCAAACATGATTTGAACTCTGGTCTCTTAGGGTCCTACTCTAACACCCAAACTACCACACCATACCACATAACATGGATCATAATACTGGGACAATACTCAGCCACAAAACCAAGTGCCAACTCTATCCCCATATCTATTCTTGCAACAACATTACAAGGACTAGTAACAGCACTCACAATGTCAGAAGTGTGATATACACCATCCTGTGTCAGTAATGCCTTTTTGCTATACATTGGAAAAAAGAACAGTCTATACTCAAGAGGATAAAGGACATAAATCTAACATTAGAAATGGCAGTACTCAAAAACAATTGCAGAACATTCCATCATTATTGGACATATTATATGAAACTTACAAGTGGCAGTTCTTGAACAGAACAAACAAAATCAAAGGAAGACTGGAGAGAGAAAAACAGAATCTGTTGCTTGTCAGAAATCTATTTCATTGAGTAACCTTGAGTCTAGTTTTATGAAAGACAGATTTTTTCTACCTACTTTCTCCACACCACAAATATATTTATAAAACTCTGCTATACTGTTGATTATGACCCTTTTCTAATGTGTGTAAGCCTATTTTATCCATGGAAATTGCATCCTTCTTGAAACAATTCACAAAACAATACTATTTTTATAATACACATATAGGCAATCAACTAACATAACATAAGGCCAGGGCAAGCACACAGACAAATTACTATGTCAGATAAATGTTCACCAGCTTGAAAGAATCCTTTCTGCTTTTATTTCCCCAAAAGTTGTTAAGGCTGTCAACAATGAGGCCCCACTTGTGCCTCTTACCAGGTACAGGTGAAGTTAGGAAGTAGGTCCTTACAGAGACCTTTAAATAGGCAAAAGCCATTTTCTATCAGCTCTGTTTCCCTAACAATCAGTAAGAACACTTGCAGTTTTAATTACTTAAGAAATGTTGTCATGGGTGTGGGTTGTTTTACAGTGTGACTGTGTGTAGGTTTTCTGGCAGTAGATACAGGTGGCTGCTACCCCAAAGCCATAGGAAGACCTTCATCATTCTGCAGTTCCTGTTAGTAGAAGACTGTACTCCAGAAATGAAACTTCTTGAAGCAGAAGGAAGTGAACAATAAATTTAGTATGTAGGAATGCCACTTCTCTTTTCAAATATTGTTTATGTACATAGAAGAAACCTTAGATTACACATTATGTCTGGTTTTAGGTTAGATTTTTCTATAGAAAAGACTATCTACATTTTCTCTGGCATGTCCTTCTTAAGAGCCTCTGTGCAGTTTCACAGACTTTGGGAAACTGTAGGAAATGCAGCCAATTGGCATCATCCAGGTGGTTGGAGGACAGGTTTGGCAGAAGCTAGAACAAAGGCTTCACTGTGGCCTAATGCTAGGGTATTTAAGCTTCATCACATGTTTTAGCCTAGTGTCTGGATCCAGTTGGTGGAGAAATAAGGCATGTGTTCCCAACATACCCAGATTGGGGGCCCATACAGAACTGTGGGGGTGAGGTCATAGTGAGTCATAACCATTTTGGGGGAAGATGGCTTCACTCTGCTCCCATGTGACAAATGAACCACACAGTAGCTTCTGTGACTGTCCCACTTCTGTCATTCCAGATATCTCTTGAAGGCAGGCTGGGGCGAGATGCTTTTATCAGCTGGCAGGTGGTTCAGCCAATGCAGGGATCAGGAGCCAAGAATTTTCACCTGTAACCAATAAAGTTGTGGCTCTTTTCTATTTCAACACTTGTCTGGGTCTTTATAGGATAAGCGGAACCCAGCTCACCCCTGAACCTTCAGTATAGGAGTGTAGTGTTACTATGCCTCATGAATGATGGCCTAACATGAATGAGGGATGCTTTAGAAAACAGAATAAAGCTCGAGCTGGTGCAGACCGGCACTAATGGCCGCCTTGCAGATGGCGTGGGAGCATGATGTACACATGACGCACACCCCAATGCCACCCAGAAGCCACTCACCTGCCCATACATGGGCTGGCTTCATGACTCTCTGGCGGTGCAGCTTTTAGATGCCGTATGCTGCCTGAGTGCCACAAAGCCACTGTGGCAGCTAGTTCAAAAAGGAGCAGCATTTTGCTGCCTCTTTTTGAATGCCAAATTGAGGACATGGCAACCACACGCCTTGGCCCCAATCTGATGTTCAAAGGGGTGGCATTAAGTCAACCCTTCAGGGCCATCTGAATGCATTAAGGCCTCTGTATGCATTAAGGCTTTTTGCATCTTAAATCCTATGTGCTGTATGTTCACTTTCCTGGGACTAGTTCTATGTATAGATCTTTAGAAATAATGGTTTCTTAACAGGTCCAACACCTGTCACCCAGGGAGAACTGCAGGCCTACAAATGCCAGTCCTTTCCTCCTTAAGTCTCCCTGCTAGTCAATGGATGTCTGTGGCCAACCATTCTGTATTTAATACACTGTTCAGAGCCCTTGACATAACACTTTTTTAGGCCATTGTTGGAAATTTAACATGGCAGCAGAGATTTGCTGCTTCTGGTTAAGAACTTGGCTTCATCTTGTATATGAGGGGACTTAGAGAGGGCCCAGTGGCATCACTAGGGTTGGCTTCACCCAGTGCAGTAACTCATGGTGTGACTCACCCCACTGATTTCCTCCCATACCACACCATAGAGGATCATTTGGAATATATTTTGTACTAATTCTACTGTAAATTATAATTCCTACATATCACTGAAAGTAATTACGGCAGGATACAAACCGCCGCTTTGCGGCGGTCCCCCGCTGGCGCCATTTGTTCTGCGCGGGAGCCGCAGCAGCCAAACCGCGCGGCTCCTGCGCGGAGCAAAAAAGAAGCTCCATTTCGGAGCTTCTTTCCGCGGCACAATGATGACGTCGCGAGGCGCCGCTGGCGCATTCGCGACATCATAGGCGCCTGGACACGTCTGGACGCTATGCGTCCAGTACATAAAGATGGCGGCACCCATGTGGAAGGGGTGCTGCCATCTTGTACATATTGTATACGTACTAGGGTTAGGGGGGTGCGGAAGCACCGCCCCTTCCTAACCCTAGTACATATACAATACGTACTATATGGCGGTTTGTATCCCGCCTACAATAGCTGAGACATAAAAAACTAGCAAAATTAAAATTATACCTTTAAATTATAATGTCATAAGCACAGCCTAAATGTATTTACATTTACATAGTTTCATATGATTAAGGTGAATATTTTGTACAATGGGATGCTTTTTTAAAAAAAAATTAAAGTTTTTTAAAAAATTAAAAACCTCAGGCCTTTGTCCACTGAGCCTCTCCCAACTCATGCCTTCTCTTCTGCTAAGCTCCAAGTTTTTAAAGGGACACAAGCCAATACCACAGACCATTTCTGCCAAAAGGTGAACATTTGGGGAGCAGAGATGTCACACACACACACAGCGTGTTACTCAGTGTGGTTTGTACTCCATATATTCCCCTTAGTGGCACATTTTCAAAGGAAAGTTCCACCCTTTCCCATAAAATCTGTAACTGGGAGGATTGCTTGCGTTTAGCTCCAATGTGAATTGGATATGGCTCAAAGACGAGAGTCAGACAGAAAATCCAAATCCATCAAGGTGGGCCACAGATTTCTTATATGCAGTTGATCTCACCTTTACAATCAGAACCCAGACACAAGGTCACCAAAAAACTTAAATTCACAGCTCGTGACAGTTGAAATATAAATTGAACAGAAGCGAAAACTGTCTTATCTTCTTGAAACTGCTGTTAGTCTTTAAACACTTATAGGATCCTTTAAATGTATCGGTGGTGTAATGACTCTTGTAATGTATTTAATAGAGGTTGACATCAAATTCATTGCAGCTTATACAAATAGCACAGAAAAATGTAGAATCATTAGAAAGTAATTTTGTTCCTTCCTCAAAAATAATACACTCTGCTTCATCTGGGACAGAGATGTGTGCATAATTTTAATGGATTTCAACTTAATGTAATGAATGCTTTCACATTTCAAGTGTATCTAGTATTCTTATATGTATATTCATGTCAGAGGTTAAGAACCACTCTTAAATGTATATTCATGATCAGAGGTTCAGAACCACATGGCCAGAGGTTCAGAACTGATCAGCATGTCCAGAGTTTCATCTGTAATTTCCTTCAGTGAAGACAATGTAACAATATTTTATGAGAGTGGAAAGTTTAGTAGGTGTTATATACTTTTGAAATAGGGCAGGGGTGGGAAACCTGTGTCTCTCCAGATGTTGTTGCATCACATCCGTATGGACTGCAAAGCTCATCATCCTCAGTCATTGGTCATGGTTGGTAAAACTAATAGGAATGAAGTTTGGCAACATCTGGAGTAACAGAGGCTGCATCTGCATTGCAGAAATAATGCAGTTTGACACCGTTTTAACTGTCATGGTTCAGTGCTATGTAATCATTGGATCTGTAGTTTGTTTTGGCTTCAGAGCTCTCTGATGGAGAAGGCTAAATATCTCACAAAACTACATATCCCTGTATTCCATAGCATTGATCCATGGCAGTTAAAGTGGTGTCAAACTGCCTTATTTCTGCAGTACAGATTAATCCAGAGAGATTGTCCACCTCTGGAATAAGTTTCTTAAAACACTGCATTGTTGTTTCAAAAGAATTATCACGAGGCTCTCTGTGAGTCACATGTTAGCTGTTTTCCACACACCTGTGCCCAGAAGTAGGGAAATGAAGTGTTTGAGATCATTTGATATCAATGGGACTGAAAAACATTTAGCTTTCCAGATTGCATCCTGATGCTTTTAAAAGCTTTCAAGTTTCCCACACCTATGAACAAAGTATGAAGGACACCTCTGTAAAGCGCACATGAAGAGCAGCCTCCCCAGTATTAAAATATGAAGAATGCAATAATTTCATGTGATAAACTTGTGCTGTTGCATAGGAAAGGTACACACATAAATAATTAAATGCACTTTCCTTGTGCAGCTGAACAAATCTGCAGTACTGTATTACATTCCCATATTGACAGAAATTGGCTAACTTTGGTGTAGCTTTCTAGTTGAAATAGAAAAATAAAAGGTTGCTATAATGACGTATATATGTGTTTTTAAGGAAGTAATATAGTTCATATCCTGCATGGGGAAATGCAGCACTACACACATGTGCATGCCATCTATTATGGCTAGAGGCAGAGGCATCACGGGTGTGTGTGTGCAGGCCACACAAGGTGACAACCTAAGTGGGGTAACACCACTACTTTCCAAACATCTGCCATTTGGCAAAAATGGGCTGTGGTGTTCACCTGTGTCCCTTTACAACACTGAAGAGATGGGGTGAATGGGGTGAGGCTCAGTGGGAAAAGAAAGAAGAGGCCCCCAAAGAATAATAGTTATTTTTTGAAATATATATATTTATTTTAATTAATTTTATTCTTTTTAATTTTTCTTTTGAAACACCACATCTTATGAAATTTTCACTTTAACCACATGAAACTATGTAGAGGTAATACATTTAAGCTGCATCTATGATACTGTAATTTAAAGGTATAATTATAATTTTGCTAGTTGTTTATATCACAAATCTTCACATTAGATTCAGTGATACATGGGAATTACAATTTATGAATAACATTAGTACAAAAGAAAAAAAACATTATTAAATATTCTGTATGTTGTGGCATTGGAGGATATCATTAGTGGGGTGGCATCATGAGTTACTGCACTGGGTGGAGCCACCCCTAGTGATGCCTCAAGCTAGAGGTTCAAAAAAAAAGACACTCTCAGGTACATTTTCTCTTGCTAATTATTATTTATTTGTTAGACTTAATAGCCTTGTTTGTGACACCATGAGTCCTTCACATTTTTTGCTCACAAACAACCCTGTGAGGTAGGCCCAGGCTAAGAGAGACTGACTGCCCAAGTCATGATACAGTGAACTGCATGATACAGTGGAGACTAGAAGGTGGGATTCCCAGGTCCTAGTCCAGCAGTCTAACCACTAAACCACACAGGCTTACTTTGCAAAAAGAAGTTTTTTAGAAAACCATTCACAAAAAAAAAGGGGGGGGTATTCTGTGGGAAATGAGAATATGTTCAGAAAAATATTTCCCACTACTCCACTTTCATGTAGCACTATATAGGATTAACAATAACATCTGGAGATTGTCCAAATTAAAAGGGAATTGGTATTAACAGTGAAAGGCTGGAGTTTGGAGAAGAGTTCATGAATTCTAGGGAGATGCAGGTAAACACATGATCATTCAAAGAAAGCAGACAATATTAACATGGTGGTGGATCTAAACTAAGGTCTCTGCATGGTAGATGTGAGGGACCTATGGCCCACAACTCCCATCAGCTCAACCAGAATGGCCAGACTGTAGAAGGTCTGATCCAAAACATCTGGAGAACCAAACTTTTCCAACCCCTGCTGTGTGATATCCAAGCCAATCCTTTTCATAGTTCACCTATTAATTATTGCATATTTTATCATACAGAAACTAAACTGACTTTTGATGATGTTGCTGTCAATGGCCTAAGCATTTCTAGTCACAGACAAGCTTTATTTAGTGACAGTGCTGAAGTCAGAAATGTGCAGACTAGGAGTGCTCATTTCAGTGGAGACTTTTCCACTAGCCAGTCGCAATAGGTAGCTAATGACCATATCTTTGGCTTTGTTGGTGTTCATCTTTTTCTCTTGTGACAGCTTCATGCTAATTTGATCTACATTGGTCATGATGAACTCTGACGCCAAGATGTGAGTGGGGGATGCACTGTTGCCTGGGCCATCCATGATATATTGTTTGTACAGTTCTACCACCTTCTCCTCCAAGTAGTTGTTCAGTATTGAATTAGACAAGGGTTGCTGGTGTTGCATGATGCTGGCCACACGCCAGCATGACAAATACCCTTGAGCTGGCTTGTGAAGGCTATCAGCAGGTGGCACTGATATAGATTCAATTGGTGGTGGAATCTCTGATGATTCAAGGAATGGGCCTATGCCGCTGTCATAAGTAAAATCTCTTTTCACTGAGCTCATAGGCAGCACCTGGTCACCAGCAATATGCAAGTCATTGTAATTTTTGCAAATGCTTTTACAAGAAGATGGAACCAGATACGTGTCTTCGTTTACAGCATGTCCCATGGAGACATCCACAGCTGCAGATGTTTGCCTTTCAAATAATGGGTTTTGATTAGTCTGTGCCAGTGCAGCCTTCTGTCTTCTACTGTTTCTATTTTCTTTGGAACAAACAGAGTAGATGAACTTGCCAACAGATCTACACCTCCAAAAGGGAGCTCTGCCATATGTTTCCTCTGCTGATTCACCGATGATCCCATTCAAAGACCTCAGCTCATTTGCTGAGTCTTCTTGTTTGTTACAGAGCTCATAATTCAAGAGATCATGATAAGGAATTCCACAGAGATACCCTTCAGACAACATTCTTTCAAAAAAGAAAAGAAGATTGAAATCAGTAATAAGAGAAGTACAAGAAGAGACATAATCAGAGTAATGATTTGTATGAATTTTAGATCATTAAATGCAATTACTAATAACAGGGCGAAAGGGAATTGCTGAAATTAATACGTTACTGCATGCTAAGTACGGCTGTCTCAGATCAGCACTGACAATGTTATTTGATCTCTCTTTCATTGGGGAGATTCTCTCTCTGTGTGTGTACGTGTGTGCATGTAGTGCTTTGAAGTACAATATTTTCTTTTCCCTTTTCCTTCTGTTCTCAAAAAATGGCAAGGAGCCGAACAGAAACTGGTTTTGTTATTTAGACCAAGTCCAGAAATATTTTGTCTGCTGGACAGATGGGACATTTGGCCTGGTGCTAGTCCTACAAGAGAATACTTTTTTTTTTAACCTGTTGGTTCTTTACCTATTGGACTTTGCAAAATGGCTGCTCAAGCCAAAGTTAAGTGCTGCTGGAGTAAGGGGGAAAGTAACAGCACTTGCAATAACTTTACCCAGCCCTATCCCACAGCACAGATACACAACTGGCAATGAGAGCGCTATCTATGGACTTTATCACACAGGGGAAATCAGAGGATTCAAAAGAGATTATCCAGGGAAAGTTGTGTGATCACAGCTAAGATTATCACATGATGTCACAATTATAGAGGACTTATCCCAGGAATAACCAGGGAAATCCTGTGAATAGTTTGTTGCTGGTTATTCCCTGGTTATTCCCAGGATAAGCCCTCTCTAACTGCGAAGTGTGTGATAATCTCAGACATGATTGCACAACTTTCTTGGATAATGCCTTTTGAATTCCCTGATTTTCCCCTGTGTGATAAAGTTCTATGTCTCCTGCAGAAATACTGTATAGCCCATGTACCTCCTGCTGCCATGACATTCTGACCTCCACACACCCAGACACACCCAGACACACACAAACATAAGCTCTGCTCTTCAGCCACTAAGAGCAGCACAGAAGCAGCAATACTGGTTGGAGTTGGTGGGAGAGGACATTAAATCCTCGCTTCCCACTACACCCGGTAGCAGCTGGTCTTCACCACTAATGATATCACAAAAACAGAAATTCCAACTCTCACCTTCAGTAAAGTGACCTAGAAGCTGTTGGCATGATTGGCTTCCTGGTGTTTTTGTGTGCACATACTGTATGAATGTTACTGTCTATGCCACAGCTACCAGGCTTCCAGTCAACACTAGTGTCAGCCATTGAAGCCAAAAAGTTTGTCTATCTCAGAAGGAGGGGGCAGGATTTGGCAATGATAACTGGATAATTGGTGCCTTCCCTGGAACATACCAAGTTGCCTGTCATCCAAGCATACACTTTGTCCATTAACTGTCTACATCAGAGATGGTCAACTGTGAAAGGATCAAGAGTCACATTAGCCCACCAGGTGATTTAGGAGGGCACACTCCTCTGTACCCATTCCCGCTTGGAAAAAAAAAATCCTATTCCCCCCCCCCAATACACTCTAGGGAAGAAGGGGGCATTTTCATCATGGTTTAGGGCCTTCCTTGACCATTTTACGTCCAGGAAAGGACTTGTTTTACAACAGGTAAGTAAGTGAAAGTCAACTTTTGTTCAATTCTTGATTTCTTTTTTTTTTTTTTCTAAAGCCTCTCTTGGACCTAAGTGGGCCTAGGGTGGGCCAAACATGTCCCCTAGAGCAGTGGTTCCCAACCTGTGCTCCAAGGAGCCCTTAGGTCTCTGCATGCACTTCCCAGGTGCTCTGTGGCTGTTCCAGGACAATGAAAGAAATAGAAATTGAATGAAATTAAAGAATAAGAAACAAAAAGTAACACAACTCCTAAACACCATTAACTTGTAAGACATAGGGTAGACCTCATAGGGGCTCTGCCATAGAAATTGATTCTAAAAAGTGCTCTGTGAGTCAAAAAGGTTGAGAACCCCTGCCCAAGCAAGTATTTGTGGCAAAAATGGTTTTGAAAAACAATTGCAAAAATTGGTTTAAAAATTATTTGACCCCTGGAGGGACCCAGAGCAACTCAAAACAGCCTGTTAACTGCCATGGTCGCCTTAGTCGATGATCTCCATCTGAGCATCGACAGGGGAAGTGTGACCCTGCTGGTGCTCTTGGACATCTCAGAGGCCTTCGATACCATCGACCATGGTATCCTTCTGGAATGCCTGAGAGAGTTAGGTATTGGGAGCACTGCGGTCCAGTGGCTCCGGTCCTACCCCTCAGGAAGGTTCCAGATGGTGAGGCTGGGGACTGCTGCTCTCGTAAAAGAGAGCTGACATCTGGCATCCCTCAGGGCACCATCCTATCCCCCATGCTATTTAACATTTACGTGAAGCCACTGGGAGAGATCACCTGGAAGCATGGAGCTCGGTATTATCAATACGCTGATGACACCCAGATCTATCTCTCCATGTCTCCGACTGAGACAGTGACTAAGGAAGGCATCTCTCCTCTAGATGCCTGTCTGGGGTCAGTAATGGGCTGGATGAGGGAAAACAAACTCAAGTTGAATCCAGAGAAAACAGAGGTACTTGTGTTCTGGATGGGGTCACACTTCCCCTAAAGGATAAAATTCGCAGTTTGGGAGTACTCCTGGATCCATCCTTACAGTTATCATCCCAGGTGGATGCGATGGCCAGGAGTGCTTGGTACCAGCTTCGGCTGATACGCTAACTGCGTCCCTGTCTGGACCGAAAGGACCTTGAAACTGTAGTACATGCACTGGTAACCTCTCATTTAGATTTCTGTAATACGCTCTACATGGGACTACCTTTGTACCAAGTTCGGAAGATCCAGCTAGTTCAAAATGCTGCAGCCAGATTGGTCACGGGAACACCCAGATCGGACCATATTACACCGGTATTAAAATCCTTACATTGGCTGCCAATTAGCTTCCGAGCCCAATACAAAGTGTTGGTTATTACCTTTAAAGCCCTATATGGCTTGGGCCCGAGTTACTTGAGGGAACACCTCTCCCTATACAATCCGCCCCGCATCCTCAGAACAACTGGAAAGCTCCTACTTGAACACCCTAAAGGGAGATTAACAGCTACTCACCAAAGAGCGTTCACAGCTGTGGCTCCTACATATTGGAATAACCTCCCGGAAGAGATTCGATGTATCTCCACCCTGGACGCCTTTAAGAAGGCGCTGAAAACCCATCTCTTTCAGCAAGCATACCCCTCTGACCCTCTATAAAGGAAATCACCCAAATATATATCTATCTCAGGACATTTTTATATTGTATTTGTAAATTGTGTGTTTTTATGAATTATGTTATTACTGGAGCTGATTTTAACTAATTGTAACTGTGATGTATTGTGATTTGATAATGGCTGTAATTCCACCTCAATCCGTAGGGAGAGGAGGGAAAATATAAATAAAATTTTTATTATTTATTATTTATTATTATTATTATTAAAACATGGTGTAAATGTTCAGAGGCTCATCTTTGGGCAATTTTTAAAAGTTTGCCAAAAAAAGCCCCCTGGGGCCACAAAAATGTTCCAGAGGCTACACACAGCCTGCAGGCCATTCTTTGCCCACCCTGGTCTACGTAGATTGGCTACAGCTTCTAGGGGATTTGAACAAAACTCTGTCCAGCATACCTTTAGCACAGAATGTCTGGAAAGCATGCTGAGCATATGCTGTGTTGCTGAACTACAGTTGGCCCTCCATATTCACAGATTCTTTATCCATGGACTCAAACATCCACAACTTGAAAATATTGTTAAAAATATAAATACCAGAAGGCAAACATTGATTTTGACATTTGATATAAGAGACACCATTTTATTATGAAGATTTTCATACCAGTACTTACTGTGGGATAAGCGCTGGTAAAATGCCAGTAAAACTTGACATACTTCCTAAACATCAGGAAATTGTCCCCTCGCCTTCAGTGTCCCTGAATCATTCAAGGAGCAGCCATTTCCCATTAACGGAAACTTTGTGTTAATGGGAAATGGCTGCTCCCTGAACTATTCAGGGATGCTGGAGGCAAGGGGATGATTCCCTGACATTTAGGAAGCACACCAGGCTTTCACACACATGTGCTTCCTAAATGTTTTACTGGCATTTTACCAGCACTTACCCCATGGTAAGCGCTGGTATGAAAATATTTTATTTCATTGTATTTAATGGGATTTGAGCACCTTCGGATTTTTTAGGGGGTGGTCCTGGAACCAAACCCCAGAGGATACCAAGGGATAATAGAGATAAAATTAAGTAAAAAGAGCAGTGACAAAAAAAAGACAGGTATATGTGGACTACACATTGTTTCAGGCAATTGCCCAACAATGCATTAAACTACTTGCTTTTTTCATAGACAAATGGCATGAAGTTTGGCATTAGAGAACTTAACAATACCAAATGGTGTTTGTTATTTTAAAAACTGGTCTCTTTAGGCGTACTGTTATTTAATGAACCTGCAAAGAAGTCCCAGCAGATTGTTTGCAGAAAAAAAGTCTTGTGATCATTGTGCTTCATCTACTTGAGTCTCTATTGGCCTCAGAAGTGAATGGCACAGTGGTGGCTATGCAGCCCAGTGGGATGCCTGTAAAGCATTTCTCTGCCACAGAGTGGAAATGGATGATATAGTAATGGGGGTAGGTTGTGGCATTTGCAGGGCCAGGATATTCCAAGCTGCCCCTCGAGTATCCTGGCCAGTGTAGAGAAGGCCCCCATGTTTTAAATGAGCTGTTTTAAAATTTTGGTCCTCCAGTAATTTGGGATTTTGGCTTCCATAATTCCTGAGCATTGGTCATGTTACCTGTGACTTCTGGAATATGGAGGACCAAAGACTAATAAGCACTGTTCTACATGAACTTAGATTTATGACAAAATATTAGAAATTTACATACCTCAGTAAGACAGATTTGATGCTCATTCATGCCCATCAGTTAGACTGGTTTGTAGTTTATATTGTAGATAAAATCCTTATTGATTTAGATTTCCCTTTGTTGAAGTTTTAGTATCACCATTAGATTGAGGAACACAAGGAGGAAACAGACCATATAAAAATGAATATGTAAGAAAAATAGTCTCTGTGTACTATATTCTAGTTTTCACTTACCTTCACAAAACTTCCTACTCCTTTAGGTCAAGAAATGCACAGCAGTGATGTTACATAGAGCTTTGGGCACATTCAAGGCTTCTTATGCAATACTTTCATTTCTATTAGTGTCACTCATAGACAAAAAGTTTCATTTACAGCTATGTAGGTGGCAAAGCTTCCTCCCTCCCCCAACACAGGCTTCTTAAACGGAAATCCCTGAGCAGGGCAGAGAGAGAGCTTTATAAGTAACTTTCTGGAGTTGAGTCACTTCTGATTGCTTCTTCCTCTTTTTGTTTCCACATGAAACTTTTGGTGGAACTGGCTGCTGTTAAAATAGCTTATTTCCACACAATATGCTTTTACATACTCCTCAAGCAGAGAACTCTTGACTGGTTTCACTGAGAATCAAAAATAGAGAAACTGTTGATTGGGTTCAGAGAGTTCTTCAGAACAAAAATCTGAACTATGATCATATGAAAAGGAAATTGCCTTCTGATTCCAGACTTGCATTTTAAATTTTGTATTATGAACCATCTCTGTTCACTGAACAGTTTATAATGACTGTCCTTAGATGAAACAGAGTTGTAGTGAATTGATTCCACTTTATCTGCTATGTGTTTTGGAGTTTGGTGGGTTGCTCTGAAGCTTATCGTGACCTTGCACAACTAGAAAACTACAGTTCTCTGCTAAGCAATTTAAAATTTGTCCCAAAAGTGCAGATTCTGGAATTCCATAGGATGGAGCCATGGCAATGAAAGCAGCATCAGACTACTATTATTGTGAACTGTGGCTACATCCTTTATACATAAGTAGCAAGAAGAGGACTTTATTGGCTACAGCAAAGCCTTTGACTTAATAGACCGCAAAAAGCTATGGCTTGTGCTTAAAAGAATGGGAGTACCACAACAACTGATTGTCCTGATGCATAATCTGTACTCAGGACAAGAGGATGCCATCAGAACTGAATAGGGAAAAATAGAATGGTTCCCAGTAGCCAAAGGGATCAAGCAAGGCTTCATACTATCCCCCATTTACTCTGATCCTGTCAACCCTGTGCTGACTGCTCAAAGCACCTCCTGTATATCTGAAAGGATTTATTTATTTATTTATTTATTTAGGTCTCATAAAACCAAAATTTCAGATGTTCTATAATAAAATCAGCGTAGCATATTGACTGGTTTTAATAGTATAAATGGGGTTCTGTGTATTTAAGAAAGAGGCTTGTTAGGTTTCCCAATGTGGAAGATACATTTCTTCCAATATTGTACCAAGCACCATGGATCACCTATACGCATCTTTAGTATATATTAGAGTTGGTTCTAAAGGGACATAAAGTGAATTTTTAAACAATATTTAAAGAAAAGTAACTGGGATAGGCAAAAACTGATAGTATCAGCTTACTGTAACAAGTAATTGAGCAGTTGGAGCCACCTAGTGATTGTTAAAATTTGTGTCCCTTCCTTGTTTCTTGCTTTATGTATAGTTGTGTTTTTATTTGTCCCCTCTCTCCTTTATATTGCAAAACAAAGCAGGCATTGCCTCATGAGTAGCAGAATGGGATATTTCACATAAAATAAGTGAGATGCCTTGATTTAGCAATGCCATAAAGCCAGCAATGCAAAATAGCAGCAAAGCAGATTGATGGACTGTAAGATTCTATTTGCACAAGAGTATCAATATGTATTTTTATTGTGAAGTTGAAGGCTTTCACAACCAGCGTCCATAGTTTTCTGTGGGTTTTTCAGGCTATGTAGCCACATTCTGGAAGAATTTATTCCTGAAGTTTCACTTTGCTAGCATCTTCAGAGAGTGGTGGCATGGAAGTGTGTGGAGTATATATATTTGTGTGAACCTTGGTTGGGAGGAAGTGATTTACATATTAAACTATGTGTTGGTCTATTGTTGAATGGTAAGGCCTCAGGGTGGGAGGATATGTGGGAGGATATCTGTGTCTATTTAATTAGCAATCCATTGTCTGCAGGGAAAACCCTGACCCTGGGTGGTGTTCATTTGCATGAACTGAGTCTTCATTTTGGTGTTTTTCAGGACTGGTAGCCAGACTTTGTTTACTCTCAGTGTTTCGTCTTTCCTGTTAAAGTTGTCCAGGTGTTTATGGATTTCAATGGCCTCCTTGTGCATTCTGACCTGGTAGCTGTTGGCATGGTCCAGAATTTCAGTGTTTTCAAATAGCATTCTATGCCCAGGATGTTCTGCTACTGCCGATTATTCTGGCTGGCTCAGTCTGCAGTGTCTCTCATGTTCTTTGATTCATGTTTGGATACTGTTTTTAGTGGTCCCTATGTAGACCTGTCCACAGCTGCACAGTATCTAGTAAACTCCTGCAGTAGTGATAAGGTCTCTCCTGTCCTTCGCTGAATGCAGCATTTGCTCTATTTTCATGGTTTGTCTGTAGATCATTTGGAAGTTGTGTTTCCTCATCAGTTTCCCTATTCTGTCTATGACTCCTTTGATGCATGGTAAAAATACTTTCCCTTCGGGTTGTTGTTTGTCTTCACTTAGGCTTGCCATATCCCGCCTGGGGGTGGGACTTTCCCGGTTAAGGGCGGGTCCGCACGGTCCTGCCCCAGTTTGCCCCCGCCCCGGGCTTTCCCCCGCCCCTGGGCTGAGGGGAGGATTCCTTCCCTGCCTGGGCTCCGCCGCCGCGGCAAGTCCAGGGTCCAGGCCAGGAAGGAAAGTCTCCCTGAGGGGAGGATTCCCTCCCTGCTTGGGCTCCGCCGCCGCCGTCACCGCGGCAAGGCCGGGGCCCAGGCCGGGAGGGAAAACCTCCCCTCAGCGAGGCTCCTATTCAAATGTAGAACAAAAAAAATGTGTCCTACATTTGAAATTTTTGACCTACATTTGTCCTGGTTTGGAGGTCCTGACGTATGGCAACCCTATCTTCACTCCTGTGTTTTTTTCTGGGTGTGGTAGCTCTTCTGATGTCTGAGGTGGAGTAACTGTTAGCCTGTAGAGCCCAGTTTAGATGCTTCGATTCATCTTCCATGAAGTGGGCTTGCAGATACTTTTTCTGTGGTCTACCAGTGTTTTTATAGTACTCCTTTTTTGTTCTGGGTGATGGTTGGAGTTCTTGTGTAGATATCTCTCTGTGTGTAGGTTTTCTGTATACCAGGTGGTTCAGTTTGCCAATGACCAGGATATCCAAGAGCAGTAATGTTTCTTCCTTTTCTTTTTCCATGGTGAATTGGATGTTGGAGTGGATATTGTTCAGATGGTTGAAAAACATGGTTAGATCTTCTTCTCTGTGGCTCCAAATAGTGAAAAGTGTCATCCACATATTGGAACCATGTTGTGGGCCTTTGTTGTGGGGTTGTTTCCAGGGCTTTCTTTTGAAAGTGTTCCATATAAAAATTTGCTATCAGAGGGCTTCCCGTGGCTACCCCATCTCTCTGCTTGTAGAATTCATTGTCCCACTGGAAGTAGCTTGTGATGAGGCAATGTTCAAACAGGGCTGTGATGTCTTCCAGAAAGATTTGTTGGATAAGTGCCATAGTATCCATTATGAGGACTTTGGTGAATGAGGAGACCACATCAAAACTGATTAATTTGTCTCTGGGTTTCAGTTCAGAGTTGTTGATTTTTTTCTATGAAGTGAGCTGAGTCCTTGATGTAGTGCGGGGTTTGCCCTATATGGATTTGTAATTGTGTGGCCAGAAATTTAGCCAGGTCATATATGGTGGATCCAATGGTGCTCACTATGGATTGGGGTGGAATGGAATCCTTGTGAATATTTGGAAGTCCATATAGTCTTGGAGGGAGATCTACATAGACTTTGGTGTGTGATTGGCTGAACTGAGGAGTTCTTGATCAAGGTGTTCATTTTCCTGGTGATTTTGTTGGTTGGGTTCTGTTTCAGTTTTCTGTATGTTGCAGGATCCAGAAATTCCTTGATTTTTTTTTGTTTGTATTGCTCTGTTTCCATGATTACTGTGATAATCCACTATATCACACTGACTTCACCTCATTCTTCATCTCTATAATATCCTGTTTAGGTGTGCTGACCAGGATTGTACATTGTATTCTGGATATAGTTTCACCATGGATTTGTACAAGTGCAGAAAGATTTTGGCAGTTTAATTTTCTATCCCTTTTCTAATTATACCCAACACAGAATTTGCCTTTTCAACAACCGAGTTGAAATTTCCATCAAGCTATTCATTACAACAACCCAAGATGTCTCTCTTATTCAGATGCTGCCAGCTCAGATCCCATCACTATATATGTGAAGTTGGGAGGTTTTTTCTTTTGGTCCCTGTATGCATCACTTTACATTTGTGTACATTGAATCTCATTTGCCATTTTAAAATTCATTCTATTAGTTTGGAAAGATCCTTTAGGACAAAGTGGGAATTACGGATCCTTTTGAATGTTGGACTGCAAGCCTCAGCAACATTAGCCAGCACAGTTAAAGATGAAGAATGTTGCAGGCCAATATCTGGATGGCTACATTATTTCTTCCTCACCCTCACCCTCCACTTTGGGAGCTCTTTTGCAACCCATTTTTTTCTTCCTTCATTAGCCTATAAAAATTAGATTAGATTAGATTGTCAAATGTCTCACTGCCATAAATCCCATGGGATAGTATAAAGTGAACCTTTTTTTCAAGATTTTTCTTCCAGACCTTTGGTTGCCCATAAAGAATGAAATGTCAAGAAAAAGAAATCCTCTTACAAGAAGAGAAAATTACTGAACATATATTACACTTGATCTTAGCCAAAAGGCCGAGAAGCGAGATCTGAAGCTTTTTATTTAAATTATCTATTATCAGACAGGAACTCGCATATAACTTATAAATTGGCACAGTTTTCTGCACTAGCAATCACTTGTAGGAAAAGAACAACTGATCAAAGTTAAACACATAATATTGTGTCATGTCTGGTACTGCATGTCTCGTAAAAATCTGATATTGCTAATCTACCTTTATTATTTCTATCTTAACGGCAGAAACCCATAAAGGTTAATTTCATTTTATTTATTTTATTGTAAATGAAGCTATCTTAAATGTAATGGAAATGAATTATTTACATTTCTAGTTGGCAGATTTTTATCCCAAGCAATCTTTTTATGTGTATTATTTTATTTTTTATGTTATATTTTATATTGATGCTGGTCTTTGACCGTAATAAAGAATTTCCAATGCTGAACATATATTAGCATTTCAGGTGTACTGCTGTTGTTTAGGAGATAGCTGGATCTGTTCTAGATCATTCTTGACCTGTGTGATCAGCTTAGGTTTCAGTATAGTAGTTGCAACTAGCAAATACATTTCTACACTGCTTATCAGTGTAAGCTAATTGCCCCCAATAATGTGGGTACTCATTTTAGCAACCTCAGAAGGATGCAAGCCTGAGTCGAGCTTGAGCCCTTCACTGGTACTGAACTCACAACCTTATGGTTTGTGAGTGAGTGGCTGCAGTATAAGCATTTAACCACTGTGCCACCAGGGCTCCTGCTTGAATGTTAAGTAGCACCCTTGCAATACCTTTTCATCTGTCGCCCCTAGACTGTAGAATGACCTGCTGGGAGAGACTTAACAGCTAAAAATGCTGTCTGAATTTAAAACAGTGTTAAAGATTATCTCTTCTGGCAGGTCTACCGAATCGATTTTAAGCTATGAATTTTAAATTGGTATATTTTAAATGTTATATTTGGATGATTTTAATGTATAATAGTCATTCTGGCCTCAGAGGGAGCGATCAGGCAGACCCAGCAACATCAGGGACTGCCTGAAGAACGAGACTTCTCCCTCCTTTAATTGTCACCTTGTATTTGTATTGTATTCTATTTTTACTGTACACCGCTATGATCATTGCGGAATAGTGGTCTATAAATAAAACTTATTATTATTATTATTATTATTATTATTATTATTATTATTTTAAACCTGTGTTTATGTGTTTTAACCTATATGTTTAAATTGTTTTATGTGTTTAGTTATATATTGTATTTTAATCTTTGTACCCCATCTTAAGCTTTCAGGAGAGGTTGGTAAGAAATAACAAATTATTTAGTTAGTTAGTTGCTGTTGTTGTTGTTGTCGTTATTACCTTCTGCTTTGGCCCATTTCTTACAATTCAATCTGTTGCATAGGATGTAGTTCTTCAAAACAGTTTCAAATAGCCGGGCTGCAATTGCCCAGTCATTGCTTCCCTAAATGGTATTCATTAACTTCTCACTAAGGACTGAGTTGAGATTTCTATCTTGGCCTTACCTGATACAATTCTAACATTATTTTAAAGCAAGCTACACTATTATCAGTGGGAATTACTTTCTAGTAATTTGAATTGCCAGTCAAAACGAATCTAGTTTGTTCACTTTCTCCCAGAGAGAGAGTCAATTTAAAAACCATCATAGCATTTTTTAAAAACAATTAAAACAGTGTAAAATCATTCAAAAGACATAAAAATGTTTTTTTTTAAAAAAAGATAAATAAGACATCCCAATAAGAAGGTTTCCTGCCTACACATTGAAAGCCTGATTAAACAAAAAGGTCTTTGCCTGCTTTGCTAGAAGGAAATCAACCACACAGAAGTGTTGGTGGTCCATTTTTGCCTGATCATCCAGTGGGGCTCATCCTCCCCCCAGCATAATCTTTGGGAGGATTGACACACACCCCTTCTGTGACCAGAACTGTACACAGATTATTCCAAGTGTGTCACATCACAGGCTTCTATAAGATTGTGATATCAGCAATTATTTTTTATTCCTTTTGTAATTAAATAGCATTTATTAGACTAGAAATACCTGCTCAAGCACAAAACCCCACTGGATGACCAGTGGATAAGTCACACTCTTTCAGCCTCAGAGAGTGACAATAGCAAACCCCCTCTGAAGAATTTTGCCAAGAAAACCCAATGATAGTTTTGCCTTAGGGTTGCTCTAGTTAAAAATGATTTGGAGACACACAACAACAACAGCAAACTATAATAATGAAAATAATATCCGTTTCAATAATGGTTAAAATATTCTTAGGTAGAGGCTGATCTCAGCTAAGACAGTCTGTGGAATGATAAGTGTTCTGCCCATGTTCCCAAATTTCTCATCCTGATTACATTTTTAACGACAAACAAATTATTGTGGCATTGGTCCTATTTCTCTACTCAGGTCCCTGAAACTCTGCCCAAAGCTGTATCTTATCTTCCTCCCCATCATTTTAACCATTCTTCTGAATTCTTATGGTGTCTTCCTCACTATTTTGCACACTGCTCCTCATCCCTCAAACACTTTCCAAAAGATAAAACTCAATTGTATTATTTCACAGCTAATGAGACCTTGAATTGCAATAAGACTATTTTCAAATGAGCATTTCTGTTACATCAAATGTGTATTCCATATCATTAATTTCAAAATGTATCCAATTCCTTATTAATCTTTTATAATATGGAACTAAAGGTGATGAATGCATGAAGCAAAGTCATAAATGAGTACAATATATGAGACAATATAATGTCTTTATCACTTTCATAACACGTACATGGAGGTGTGAGCATTAATTTGTTAATTGTTGCAGGAGTAAATTAGTAAGACTTTTTTTTAAAAAAATGAGGTTTTTGTTCTCACTGGATTTTTACAATAAGCAAAGAATGATTTCTAAAATTCTATATTAATAAGACTGAGAAATTGTGCTTAATGACAACATAAAAATGAGAATAAAACTGCAGCTGCTGTCCACTTTATATGCAAATGCTATTTTATGATTCTGCAAAACACTTTTAGTAAATTTCATTTTGCCATACAATTCATTGGTTAATAGGCTAGAAAAAAGAGTTCTGAAAAAAGAGACATTAAGATAGAGGATTGTTATTGGGAACTGAGATTTGTAAGATGTCTGACTAAGACTATAATGCATTTCAAACACGTTAAATTGAACAGCCCTTTCCCAACATTTTATCTATGTCTGTGACTTAGATGTCTATTTAACCCATTCTGAGCTGGTTGAAAATGAAAATAACTCATTCATTGTTTTTTGCACTACAGGAATAGAAGGTGAAAGCCATCTGTTTGGGAAGAGGTAATGAATACGTCTCAAATACTGTGTTTTTTTTCACAGTTGTGGTGGTGAGGGAAAGCAAACAAAATCTGCTTGATTTTTTTTCTCCATTGCCTTACTTCCTTTGCAGGTGCTGTGCTCACATTGGTTTTCTCTCACTATTTTTGTTGATGCAAACGTGAGTGCGCAGAGTAAACTTGGAAGCCTTGTGTTGAAGATAAACAACTGTTAGCTGCCGGAGCATGCCAAGAAAACAGCTGCTAGAAGAAAGGCACACCGACTCCTGGCTTATCTCCATAGAGGTACTTTGTTTATTTGTTGCCAAAGACACACACAAGAACAATCGCCAACACCATCCACCAACTACAAACCCACAAAATGTACAAACGGACATCTGAGCTTATATACACATTTGCTATGTGGTAATCTAGCTCAACCTCTTCCTGTACAATTTCCTGTGCATCTTGGAATATCTTCCCCCTTGCAAAGATGACACAGTATATTTACATCTTGCTATGTCCTCTCTGGCACACACTGTGACCTTAGACATCACCTGCTGGTTTGAGTCCCAGCTGCAGCCAATTCCAGGCTTCTGCAAAGTGAATAACCAAAATGTTACATCTGAACATTTTCATACACTCTATACATTAACAATTTTGCATGTGCCTTTTTCCATGTATGTGTGTACACATGTAGCTTCAAGTCAACCATTGACTTATGGCAACCCCATGAATTTCAATAGGCTTTTCTTAGGCAAGAAATACTCAGAGGTGCTTTTGCCAGTTCCTTCCTCTGAAAATAGCCTATAATGCCCTCTTCTCTTGTCTGTTCTGATCCGGTGTCCATTCGGGGGTAGGGGGTTACTCCAATCTGAACTCATCCTATCTCCATTGGCCACAAGGATCAAGACAACACCCCCAAATGGAGTCAACTATTGTAATGACATTGTTTAAAAAACAAGCAAGCAAACAATGGCTTTCCCCTCCAATACTGTACATTTTGGGGAAAGGTGTGACTCCTTTTCATGACTCTCCCACACTGTGAACCATTTGAAACATAATTCCAAGACCCTGTGTGCTGCCTCATTCAAATTGATTTATTTTTATTTTTTGACAAAAAAGTGGATGCTCTTTTTTGGGGTGTTCGTCCTTGAGAAGTATTTTTATCCTGGCTTTCCACTCAAAATCCTCAAGGCAGTTTACCATATAACCAGCATATTAAAACAACAAAATGCAGAGTAATGATTAATAACAGAGAGAAGGGGCAATAAAACATTCCAGCTAATGTAGCAAGTTAACAACTCAGTAGCCTTAGCCCCAGTCAAGAAAAAGAAATGTATTTTAAATATAAAATGTTTTACTTGTTCCATTAACATATTTCTGTGTTATACCAGTAATTTTAAACTATTAACAATGTTGATCACTTAGTCAAGTAAGATACATACATATTCCAGTGAAACATTAGTTAAACTCTTAACTAATCCAAGTGTGACATTGCTATTCCTGAAGATTACTAGAGCTACTATGACTGGGTACCTTCCTAATTTAGGAGTTACACAACTAAATATTAGCACTGTTTTATGCCAGCCATCAAGCCTATCAAGCCTTTCAACAGGAAGACAATATTCCTGTTTAGGCAGTAAGTATAATCTCACTGGCATGACAACAGTGTTAAATTACAGGATGACAACCGGTATCCATTCCCTGCTTGAAAGTTTGAATATTGCAATCACATTTTGCTTTATTCCCCAGATCAAATGAGGTGACAAAAATCAAGCAGATACAAAAGAATGTACTTGAGTTTTTGTGGGAAGCAATCAGTTTGTGTTCATCTAAGGACATCCACACAACTATTCATCATATGGACAGCTGCTTTTTCTCATTTTCTTTGCACAGTACACATGGAGAACTGATTACCTGAATTACTGGTTGTCATGCAGAAGTAAAAAAGCTAGATTTGCATGAACATTCAGACCTTTCTATTCTACCTTAAAATTTTTTGCTTGGCTGCCAAAAATTAATTATACACACCATCTGCCTCATGTCCGGAGCAGCCTGTATTGTAAGAGGTAGCAGGCCACCTAATAAATTATATGTGGATCAGCTGTATCAGTGGCTTTCAAACTGTGTTCCAGGGAAACATGTGAAAACCCTGATAAGGTTCTAGAGATTATAAAAAAATATGCATTTAGATATCTGACATTAATATCATGAAGGGCTCTTTTTAGCTTTAAGCTAGTTAGAGGTGATACAAAATATTCTCCTTTATCTGGAATTCCAAAATCCAAAATGCCCCTAAATCCAAAATTATCCACATGGGTGAATGAGACAGTGAAACCTTTACTCTTTGGTGGTTCAATGTACACAAACTTTGTTTCATGCACAATAATATTCTAAAATATTATGTATAAAATCACCTTCAGGCTATGTGTTTAAGGTGTAAATGAAACATTAATGAATTTCATGTTTAAACTTCGATCCCATATCCAAGATACTTATATGCAAATATTCCAAAATCTGAAAGAAATATGAAATCCCAAACACTTCTGGTCCTAAGTATTTCGAATAGGGGAAACTCAACCTGTAATTCAAGAGAGTATGAGCCAGCACTTGAACCATGTGATATTCCTTCTCCAATATTCAGTGACATGTCAATAACTATAAAAGTTGCTTAAGCATAATAGATGCATTACAAAAGGAGTGCAATTATCTCTTGTTGAATTACAGTTTTGGTTTCTGTTTCGTTAATTGTATTTTTGTGAGACATTTAGCCTTCTCCTTCAGAGAACTCTTGTGTCACAACAAACTACTATTCCCAAAATGCCATAGCAATGAGCCATGACAGCTGAAGTGGTTTCAAACTCGATTATTTCTGCAGTGCAGATGCAGCCATGATGGCATGATAGGAAAATGAAGCAAAACAGCTATTTGGATTCCCCAGAAAAGGAAATAATGGAGATAAGATGTTAAGACCTTTTCTATTTTTTCTGTAGAGGTAATTATATTGATAGCAAAGGAAATGGGGTGCCTCTTCAACAAGGGAAACAGGAAAGTAGAAAAGGGGATTTGTATGATTTCTCCTGTGGAAGTAACTGATGCTTGTCTGGGACAAAGAAAAGCTAGCTTCTGGCTCACTGCTATTTATTTACCCAAACTTGAGATTATCAAATTGACTTTTGCTCTCAACTTAGGTAGGATGGAACAAGATAAGAAACTGTTGAAGTTGTTACCCTGGTGACTTTTTTGGGGACTAGGGTCAAACAGAAAAATTTGCAAGAGATATTCTGGGTGGGATAAGATGCAAAATTAGACCTACCAGGAATATATAGGGATGACCTTGTATCACATACATAGCTCTGCCTTGGCTTCTTTGCACAGAAAAAGAGGCTTCTCCTATACATTCACAAAGCTGGAATGAAGTGTCTCTTTCTCTTTTGCAAATAAAAATGTTCCCAAGAGTTCGGTGTCTTTCAGATTTACAGTCTAAGACTCTAAGTGATACAGCTCTATTTGCTATCATTACAGTTCCTTTTTAAAACTCCAATTACAAACCCTTTGAACAATAATATAACAATGATTATTTTCTTTGTTAGTATCAGGGTATTGTTTTTTAAGTCAGAAAAAAAGGCTGGGTGTGTAATCACATTGTTGGAATAAAAATAGGCTTTTATTGACCTACCTCAGCAAGACAGTATTGTGGGGCGGGAGAACCAGTTCTACACTGTTGTTTTCTTTTCTTTTTTACAATTAATCTTTATTGAATTTTAATATATAAAAAAAGAGAAAGAACAAATACATTCCTATTCAATATAGTCATACATTGCTGCCTTTACTCTTCCCCCACCCCCTTTCCCCCTTTATTGTTCTTTGTGTTGCTGTCCTCTTAGCTATAATTTTTAATTCCTCAAGAAGTCAATCAAGTATTATCTCTTTATCTCTTATTAACCCTTACTCTTAATCTTAATTACTAAGACTATATGGATCTTACAACCTCTTCTATCTTATTTTAACAAACCGGTTATTAACCCTTCACCTTTAACTTACTCTATATTCTACTTGTTCATTATATGCTTATCTAGTTTTGCTTAATCATTTTTCTCTCTTATCAGATTGGTATATTTGCAGCATCCTTGTCCAGGCAATATTTTCTTCTTCCTCCTTCTCATTTAATGCCATTGTTAATTTATCCATTCCCAATATATCTAAACTTCTTTCTGTCCACATCTCCATATCCGGTACATCTTTACTTTTCCATTGCTTTGCTAGTACTATCTTTGCCACTGTAATCAAATATAATAAGTTTTTTTCCCTTCCTTAATTCTTTCTACACTGTTGTTTTCTATTTGTAACCTTTCCATGTTTGTACCACTTCTTTCCTTTTTCTTACCAAGGAAAATCCACTAAGCAAGGAAAGACAGAATTAGTTCCACAAGCAATTTTCACTTGGAGCTATCATTCCGAAAGTACCTTTGAAGCCGTGAGATTTAGAGAAATTAAACATAAGAGTGATACTTCAAAATCTCAAAACTGTTAAAATTCAAGGATAGACTTGAAACATAGGGGCCATTCAGACTACCTTTTAACCCAGTTCAGGATTCAAAATTTGCATGTGAAGTTCATATTGGGCCCAATTCTGTCACAATCCATGTCGAGGCTTGCACAAGGAAATGCCCCTTACCCTGGGGTATCCAGAATCGGGCTAAAATCCGTCTTTTCCCAAAAGGCCTGGGTTCCGCAAAATATGAACTTGCCCTCGATCACGATTGGGGCAAATTCAGGGAGGGATTAGAGTCGGAGGGCAGGCAGAGGTCAGAGAATTCCCTCCCCTCATCTGAGGGGAGGGGGAGGGAGAGGAGGAGGAGGAAAGAGCTGAAGGACTGGAGGCTGAGAGGAGGCAAAAGGGGAAATCAGGGTGACTTTTGGGCTGCAAAGGGCTGTAAGAGGGAGGGGGAGTGGAGAAAGTGATGGAGGAGGAGGACGAGAAGGAGGAAGCCCTGGGAAGAAGAGAGCCATGGAGGGCATTCTCTAATGGAGCAGGAGGAGGAGGATGAAGGAGCCAGGGCAGCTTGGGAGGGGAAGGTCAGAAGGAAAGAGGAGGAGGAGGATTGCCGAGTGAAATAGGGCTGTGGGGCTAAGCTGGGGGATGTAGGGAAATCCAACTGCAGCAGAAGGAGCCTCTTTTATTTCTGACAGTTTATGCACATGATTTTTTGGGTGACATGTCTGTGTGCTTGCTTGTGCTACTGTTTTTTGTTTTTGGGTGGGGTTGGGTTGTGGGTGTTGTGTTTGCGTGGGTGTGGTGGTTGGTTTGGGTTTTTGGGGTTGGGTGTTGTGGTTTTGGTGCGTTGTTTTTGTTGGGTGTTGGTGGTTTTTGGTTGGTGTGTGGTGGTTGGTGGTGGGGGGTTTGGGGGGAAGTGTGGGTGGTTTTTGGTGTGTGTGTTTGGGTGGTTTTGTGGTGTTGTGGTGTTTGTTTTGGTGGTTTTTTTGGTCTGTTGTGTGTGTTTGTGGGGTTCGGTTGTGTTGGTTGGGTTTGGTTTGGTGGTGTGTTTGTTTGTTTGGTGGGTGTTTGGTGTTGTGGGTTTTGTTTGTTTTTGGGGGGTTTTGGTTGTTGTGGGGTGGGGTTTGGTGGTGTTTGTGTTGTTTTGTTGGTGGGTTTCCTTTTCCTTTTTTTCCTCTCTCTCTCTGTGGTGTTGGGTTGGGGGTTGTTCGGGTTTGTCGTTTTGTGGTGGGTCTTTTGGTGTGGGGTTGTTTTGTTTTGGGTTCGTTTTCTTTGGTTTTTTTTTGGTGAAGTGGGTGTGGTGGTGGTGTTTTTTGTTTCCTTGCGTTTGTGCTGTTTTTGTTTTTTTTTCGCTGTGCTTGTTGGGGTTTGTTGGTTGTGTGTTTTTTTTTTGGGTTTTTGGTTGTTGGTGTTTGTTTTGTTTTTGCGGGTTTGTTGGTTGTTGTGGTGCTTTGTGTGGGTTGTTGGTGTCTTTTTTGGGTGTGTTGTTTGTGTTTGTTCGGTGTGTGGTGTGTGTGCTTTACTACTTTCATTTCCTCTTCTCCTGGATTAATTATTATTATTATTATTATTATTTGTGTTATATGCGGATGCTACAGTCAGAATGCCTGCGCTGCATTTCCCTTTTATTCCCAATTGATTCCATGGGTCAGTTGGAACTGGCAGTCACTCTCTCTCAGCCTCAGTGGAGCAATGGCAAATCCTCTAGCAGGAGGAAAGGGTCAGGTCAGGTCAGTCAAAGGCAGGGCATGAAGGAGCTCCCATCAGGCACCTTCCCCCTTTTTTTATTTTTTAAAAAATATTTTTGACGTGGATGTGAGAGATATCGTTGGGCGTACCGTTGGTTCTTTTTCCCTCCTTGGAGCGCTACCGAAATTCGTTATCGTAGCGTATATTTCGCTTTCTAACCGAAAATGCGCGTATCCTTTGGCTTGCTTGTTCACTTTCCCTTCTATTTGCTGGCTCCAGCAAAGGGAATGTTGCAAAGGGCTAGACTTTTTTTTTTTTGCTATAATTCGAATGTTACATTTTGTGCTCTTGTCAATTAGGCAACTGGCAAAACGATACATGCTTTTGCTACTGTCTCTTCAGGGCTAGCTGAATTGCTTTTAAAAGCAAAAAAAGAATGCATGGCAATCGCATCCTTCCTGGCATTTCCCAGGTGAGAATTTATTATTTATTATTATTTATTATTATTATTAATGTGTTGAGGCATTCTGGAGTGGCAAGGGGCTGGGTATGCTGATGCATTAGCTTCATTTGGGGTGAATGGGGCCAAGGGCCGATCATACCTGCACTGACCCAAATCGCCCCACACACACACACACAGCAGGTTTTAAAATTTGACGTGCGCACTTTGGGGCATTTTGTGCGTGCTCTTTAAAAAAAGGAGGGGGGAGGCACTTCTGCTGCTCCTGCAAATGTCAGTATGACGATCGCTTGATTGACGCAGGCGCCTTCAAGTTAACCCGATAAGGCATTGGGTTTAAATGCCCCTCAAATCTTGTGGCACTCCTAACGGAGAGATTCGGGGGAGGGCATCGGATCTACCCAGTTCCACCACGTTAACTGGGCCAGTGGGAATGGGGCCATATAGAACTTGAATATGTCTTTGTCTAAAATGCCGAGGACAGATGGTGACCTGACCTCTCTTCATTAAAGGACAACTATCTATCGTGATGGCGAACCTTTTTAAGGTTGCATGCCGGGGGCGGGGCTTCTACCCCCAGGATGGGTGGCTGGTGCAGGGCGGGACTCCCCCCTCCAAGGGGCGGGCTCCCCCCCCTTTTCAGAGGGAGGGAGCCTTGGCTCCTCCCCGCGCTTTGCCGGCCCTGAGGTTCCCCCCTGGGGCCGTCAGAGGCTCGGAAAAAAGGCGTGGAGGATGGCCGCTGTCTCCGGCCTTTGCCAGCCCCTGAGGGTCCCCCCTGGGCCGTCAGAGGCGGCAAAAGCGCCTGGAAGACTGCCCACTGTCCTCCGGCCTTTGCGGTCTCTGAGGGTCCCTCCTGGGGCTGTCAGAGCCGGCAAAGGGCCCTCCCTTCCTTCTCGCCGGGAAGGGCTCCCAGAGGCCCTTTCCCGGCAGACAAAGGCAAGCCGGGAGGAGGAGGGAGCGGCTGGGACGGTGCCAGCCGCTGCCTCCTCAGCCTTGGCTAGCCGGAAAGGGCTCCACTGTGGTGCACTGCGTCGTCCTCCTCCCGTCCCAGCCCTCTTGCCTTCCGCTTCCTTTGCTCTCACAAAGGGCTCCAGGGCTCCATGGGCCCTTTTCCTCCCCCTGCGAGCCAGGCAAGCTGGGGGAGGAGGAGGCGGCTGGGCACGCATCCCAGCCGCCTCCTCCTCGGCCTTCGCTCCGCGCGAAAAGGCTCCATGGAGCCCTTTTGTGCAGAGCAAAGGGAAGCTGGGAGGGAAGAGGGCTGGGAGGAGGAGACAGACGTGCACACACTTCTGTCTCCTCCTCCCAGGCGCCATTTTCTGGCTTCCCGCAGGAGGCCCAAAAATGGCAGGGAGGAGGCGGAACAGATACGCGCCCATTCCGCCTTCTTCCTTGCCCCCCGTGCCTGGCGAAACCGCGCTGTGTGCCACACGTGACACACGTGACATGGGTTCACCACCACGGTTCTATGGTATACTCAGTTTAAAGGGGACAGGTGGAGTTGTATGATCTAACTATACCCTCTTTTTGAGTTAATTATATTTAAAGACACCTGAGAAGTATGTGTCCCTTTCTTTATCATGTTTAAGAATAACTGGAAAGCTATGGTTTTTAAGGTGATGTAATCTGCTATGAGTGCTCCATTGTATTTGGAACATATACATGTAATCAATATGTATTAGTGTGTTCATCTGTCATTAATAACCATATCTGTTAATGGATAGAATTAGTTTTTAAAATGGCAGATGTTGATAGTGTAATGATGTAATGGGTTTTTGCCAAAGATGATGTCAGAGGGGGTTTGAAAAAGTATAAGATTGGCCAGAATTCTTTGTTCGGGGCCCAGACAAGATTTGAGCTTTGCCTTTTGTCTTGGTCAAACTTGCTTGATTTTTGCAAAAATCAAATAAAGTTTTGTTCCTGTGAAAATTCTCTGTTCTTGTCCAGTCTTTTTGGCTAACATACTGGGCAGGGAGAAGCATCTGCATTTTGCAGTCGCGATTACACCTTGTAGCATATATTGCTTATTAGGCATGGGGAACAAAGTAATTGAGAAAAGGCAGGACAGTGTGCTGTGACTAAATTCAAACTAAGTGTCTTGACTTATAGCTAACACCATGTCATCCATACCTTTTTTTAAATGATCAGAAACTCCCTCTATTGCCACTGAGACATTAGTAGATCCCAGAAAGAAACCTTTGCAACTCCAGCATTTACGGTTAAATACATCTACTTGTGTGTTCCCTGAGAATATGAACACAAAGCCTGTTGTGTGTGCTTGTTAAGCCTGGAACTCTCCTCATAATGACCTCATTAACACACACACACACACAAATGTAATAGGGAAGAAAGCCACTTCTTCTATCCTCATGGATTTTGATTTTCTATATGCTCTGGAGTAAAAATTAACATCTCTCTCTCTCAACATGCAGGTAAGTTTTTAATCATAAAATCTAAAATGTTTTTGACCAGCTTTGCAGTATCCATTCTAACTTTGTTTCAGGAAAATATTTAGTTTTTAGGACTGTTGCACAGTATATAGTGGCCTGCTGTTCATATTTTGCTCTGAGCCATGTTATGGTGAAAGTATATGTATATGAGCGTGAATGTGTGTGACATATTCCAGTTTGACACTGCTTTAACTGCTATGGCTCAATGCTATGGAATTCTGGGAATTGTAGGGTGTTTTTTTAAAGACATTTAGCCTTTGTCAGAGAGCTCTGGTGCCACAAAAAACTACAAATCCCCGGATTCCACAGAATGGAGCCATGGCAGTTAAAGTGGTGTCAGACTGGATTATTTCTGCAGTGCAGATAAAGCCCTAGTAGGAATGAATTTGAACAGATGTGTATAGGATTCCACTGTATATTTTACATTGCCGTTTCTAGCAAATGATGTTGGAAGATGTTGTTGACATATATATATGCAAACACACACACACCTGTGCTTTCCCAAAGACTTGATGCAGTATATCTGTCACCCAAAGTCAACTGGGTGGTGCCTGGGACAAGGATCTTTTCTGTGGTTGCACCCAGCTTGTGCAATGCTATTGCATGGTGTTGCCTCTTTCATCTGTGAAGCAGCCATTTGTTGTGTGCCTCCAAGTCAGTTTTGAGTTATGGTGACCCTATCACAGCAATGTATATTCTTTATTTCCTACTTGTTTTTCAAGAATCCTTGCTGCTGCTTTCAGCTTCCTACTACAAATAGAAATCTCCTGCAAGTTCCAAAGATAAAATAGTACTTTACACCTGCTCCAATATATTTGTTTTTATTACAGTACATACATATCACCAGTGTAGCAACTGTTCAGAAAATGCACCTAATATCTGCGTGCGGAGAAGTCCCACTCACTTCAGTAGCCCATGCTCCTAGAAAACCATGCACAGGTTTGGACTTTGAACAAGGGATTCCTCATTCCTTGACCACAGCTTGGCTAAGCAATTACACAAACAGCAGCAGCTGAGCAATTGCAAGGGCCACTTTGGCTTGACTCTACAAGTAAGAGACCCCCCAGCAAGTACGCAGAGAGACCTTGTAGCAACTTTGAGATTAACTGAAAGAAAAAAAAAGCTGGGACACACATTCTCAGCCTCAGGGGAAGGCAATGGCAACCCCCCCCCCACTGAAGACATTTGCCAAAAAAAACCCATAATTTGCCTTTTAAGTTGGAAAGGATTTGAAAGGACACAACACACACACACCACCTTCTTTCTTCCAGTTAGTCTCCAAGGTGCTGCTAGATGCCTTTGAGTACTGATTTAGCAATATCAATAGCATGTATATTTCTATATCACTGATCAGTGAACTCAGAGGTTTACAGTCTGTAAGCTAATTTCCCCCAACAAGCTGAGTATTCATTTTACTGACCTATGAAAGGATGGGAGGCTGAGTCAACCCGAGTCAATCGAACTCACAACCTTGTGGCTGCATTACTAGCATTTAACCGCCGCGCCACCAGGGCTCCCTTATTATTGTTGTTGTCTACCTTCAAGTCATTTCTGACTTATGGCGACCCTAAGGCAAACCTGTTGTAGGGTTTTCGTGGCAAGAGGTGTTCAGAGGAGGTTTGCCATTGCCTTCTCCTGAGGCTGAGACTATATGACTTGCCCAAGGTCAACCAGTGGGTTTCATGGCTACGTGGAGAATCGAACCTTGGTCTTCAGAGGTACAAGGTGTTGAATGTTACCTTCAAAGCGTTACATGGTTTGGGGTCCAGGCTACCTATGAGAGGACTTTGTCCTGTACACACAGTGACACAGATCTTCTGGGGGACATTTAGTTCAGTCAGTCAGGACTGAGGAGCAGAGGACTTTTTTATAAGCTGCCCCCAAATCATGGAATAAAGCAGAGATTTGACATCTGGATATGCAGCCTGAGTTTGCTGATGTCTTTCAATTACACCTCCAACAAGAGTCCCTTTTTAAATCAACTGTCCCGCTCAGGTCTTGCAAGCCCTGCCCTGGAACAAAATCCACCTGTCTTGCAGGGCAGCCTGAGTGTTGGGACTACACTCATCCCTCCAAATTTGCAGCTTTAACTTTCAGGGATTTGATTATCCATGGATTTGATTAATACGTCCTCTCTAGGAATATCTAGGTCCTCCAGTGCAACTCTATGGACAAGTTTAACCAAAAGTTGCCCTGGAGGACCTGGAGATTCCTAGAGAGGACACTCTGCTAGGCCTTTGTAGCTCCTCCAGTGCAGTTCTATGGTCAGTGTCTGTCCGACGTTGACCATAGAGTTGCACTGGAGGACCTAGAGATTCCTAGAGAGGAGTCCTCCCAGGTAAAAACATGGTGCTTTTACTATTTGCGGCGGTTTTCTTTTCCCTGCCTCTTTTCCTCTTCCGTGGAAGACTGCCTCACAATGGAGGAAGCAGCAGCAGAGGCTGCTCCACGTTCCATTCCCCTCCCTTCCAGGCGCTTGCGTCACAGGTGTCGTCATCAACCCCCAGTAGCATAGCAGCAGCTGCTTCTTCTTCTTCTTCCAACGACGTTCCTATTCTTGCTTCCCCTTGTGGGCGGGGCGAAAGGGCTGGTCACGTGCGCCCAAGGCCTCCGCAGTAGCGGCCAATGCGTTCGGAGCGCTCCGGCTACGTCAGAGGCCTTGGGCGCACGTGACCAGCGCTTTCGCCCCGCCCACGCACCTTTCACTCATTTCCTGCGTCTCTCGTGGGAGGGTAAGCCCCGCCCCCTCCTCTTCCCTGCGTGCTGATTGGCGGAGTCTTGGCCGGCGCCCCCTTCCCAGCCTCCGAGCCGCGCGCGCGGTTGCCTCAGAGTGAGAAGGACGGGCGCCGGCCGGGAGAGAGGCTGCGGGGTCGCCTGGGAGACGGGCGAGGGTCCTGCGGGCGCCATGGCAGAGACTCAGGCTGGGGCCCTGGGCCCGCTGGTGGGGGCCATCGACCAAGGGACCAGCTCCACGCGCTTCTTGGTAAGCGCACACTGTGGAGATGGAGCGGTTTGGTACCGCTTTAGAACTGCCCTGTGGCATCCTGGGATTTGAAGTGGTTTGGGTTTTGTTTTTTACTCTCCTTAATTAGAGATGATTCCATTCACTTAATAATTATCTGATAATTATAACATTTCATTCAATATAATTATATGATAATCATAATATAATATAGGATATACAATGTGTATATATTATATATAGGAGATATTATATATGTGTGTAATATGATTTAGTTAATTAAATTGTTAATTAATTATTATAATTATGATATATACTATGATAATTATCTGAGTGTTGGGCAACCACTCTCCAGGCCGGGGTTCGAGTCCCAGCCGAGCCGTGGAAAGCCACTGGGTGACCCTTGGCCAGCAAGTCACACTCTCTCAGCCTCTTCAGACGAAGGCAGCAGCAAGCCCCCCTTCTGGACAAAGCTTTTAAGGAGAAAAGCCCATAGTAGGGTCGCCTGAAGTTGAAAACAACCCAAAAGCACGCAAGAACAACGGAGATATTCGGCATGGTCCATCGAGAGAGCTCAGGTGCCTCAGCAAACTACAGATCCCAGTGTTCTGTAGCATGCATTCATGGCAATTAAAGTGGTGTCATTCTGCAGCGAGGGAGCAAAATAAGCCTCCCTGGGTGGAAGGGAGCTTCCCTCCCAAAAGAGAGAAGAGAGAGGGCAGGAGGGGGGTAGTCCTCGGGGTCAGCTGTGGGGGAAAAGAAGAGCCCCAGGAAGAGCAGTGGCTTCACAAGGAGGGTGCGGACCACACCAAGTGAAGCCCCAGAGAAGGGCTTGGCCCCGCAGCCACACAGGGCCGTGAATGGCCCTCCGGAGGCCACAGTGCTGTGGGGAAGCTGCCTCAACAGTGGCGCAGTGGTTAAATGCCTGTACTGCAGCCACTCGCTCACAAACTATGAGGTTGTGAGTTCAATGCCAGCGAAAGGGCTCAAGCTCGACTCAGGCATGCATCCTTCCAAGGTCGCTAAAATGAGTACCCAGATTGTTGGGGGCAGTTAGCTTACACTTTGTAAACCACTTATGGAGTGCTTAAGTGCATTGATAAGCGGTATAGAAATGTACTTGCTATTGCTATTGGTCTGGGCAGAGGGGGGAAGGGAAGGGAAGGAAAGGCAGTTCGCCCCCAGACACCCCAAGTGACATCAACTTCAGTGAGTGGGGCAGTGAAAGGTCTCCAGTGCCAGGAGCTCCTCTCTGGGACCCAAGGAGGAAGGGCAGAGGGATGCACACACACACCTGGCTACATAGCACAGAGTGTCTCTTCCTTCAAGCCACCCTCGCAACGAATGGAGGGCATTGTTTGGTTCTTGTTTTACTTATAAATTATGTGCTGTGTACATGGAGCCTAATTTTTCTCTTATCCGATGGACAATGTATGTAAGGCTTCAGATGTTTATGTCTGTCTGTCTGACCAGGAGGCTTGGTGTTTTGTGCCCAAGACATGATGGAGAGGGGTACTGGCTTCTCCTGGAATAGGAAGGTTATTGATCTCTTGGTCAATGTGGTGTAGTGGTTTGAGCGTTGGACTACGACTCTGGAGACCAGGGTTCAAGTCCCCGCTCGGTCATGGAAACCTGCTGGGCAACCTTGGATGTGTCACACACTCTCAGCCCCAGAACCCCCCTTGATATGGTCACCTTAGCCATAAGTTAGAAATGACTTGAAGGCACAGTAATTTGTGACTCTGGATCTTGTTGGACAGCAATTCTCTTCAGCCCTCACCAGCATAGTGATCAGTATGTGGAGAGATCTTGTACACCTTTGAGACTAACTGAAATAAAGAAGTTGGCAGCATGGTATTTCGTAGACTAAAATCTACTTCCTTAGATGTATGTTGATTCCTTGAATTCTACCAGCATAGTGATGGTGGGGAATGATGAGGTGGCAGTTTGGCCACTTTCACAGAACCACAAGTTCCCCACCTCTGTAAAAGGTATATCTTCCTGTTATGCTGTTTGGATCTTTATGGGGTATGGGATGGAACAGAGGGGACAGAGTTTGTCATGCATTTCTGAAATCTGGGATGCAATGGAAGTAAACCAAATAATAGGTCCTTCTCTTATGCTGATGTTACATCTGAGCCTTGAATGTATAAATCACTTCTGTACTGTCTCACTGGATTCTCTAAAGCCTGTGAGTTATTGAACAGTGTAGCTCCACATGGGAAACAATATCTTTGTAAATTTTGGAAACTTCTCTCATTGGTATTCATTTCCTTTCCTACACAGCTGATGTTGTACTGAATTGCTTAATCAAGGCTGTAGGCAGTTCCATTGTGAATATGCCCTTGGGAAACCACTGCTGTTGCTTCATCCAGAGATCAGTCTGCACTGCTTGTAGCTGCATTTGATAGACTTTTGACATCCTACTGTGAACCTCAAAATGTGAGAAACAATGTCAGTTGGTTGAATGATAAATTTTGTTGCTTTATATTCATTCATTCAAGGAAGGTAAGTTAAGGCTGCACCCACACTGCAGGTATAATCCAGTTTGATATCACTTTAACTGCCATGGCTCAGTGCTATGGAGTTCTGTGAACTGTAGTTTTGTGAGACATTTAGCCTTCTTTGTCCAAGACAAACTACAATTCCAAAACAAACTCCAGTTCAAAAAATTCCATAGCATTGAGCCATGACAGTTAAAGTGATGTCAAACTGGATTATTTCTTCAGTGCAGATGCAGCCCAAGCCTACAAAAGCTAATGCTACAACTTCTTTTGCTCAGTTAGTCTCAAAGGTGGTACAAGATCCCTTTGCATAGTTTGTATATGTATATGTACACAGTTTGAGAGCCTGCATGGTGTACTAGTCTAGCATTGGACTAGATTCTGTAGACTCGCCACTCAGCAATGGAAACCCAATCGGGTGATCTTGGGCAAGTCACACTCTCTCAGCCTCAGAAGAAGGCAAAAGCAAACCTCCTCTGAACAGACCTGAAACAGAAAACCCAGTGATAGGGTCACCATAAATCGGAAATTACTTGAAGCCACACAACAACAACTGGTTTTGTAACCTTTAAGGTCACAGTTACTAATCAAATGTTGTAGTTGCTATTCTGTGCACATATACTTAGGAATATCCCACTGTAGTTGAACATTTTTACTTTAGGCACGCACAAAACTAAGCTTTGCTTGGGCTTTTGCACATTGACTGTTCTTTCTGAAGCAGGGAGGTTTTGATGATTGTTACTAGAAGTGAATGACTGTCCTCAGACATAAGTTGTCTTAAAGGTCAGAGGACTTAAAAAGGCTTTTAGTCAAAATCTTGCTTTTCATGTAATTTCTAAACACCCTCTTCTAATCTTTCATCATATCCCATCTCTCTCCACTTTTCTTTTTTAAACAGAGCATAAGGTCATACAAGATTTGGCTAAAGTTCAGGAATCTTGTTGTACCAGTGGTTACGAAAACATGCCAACTCAAATAGCTTTCAGGGACAGTCTAAAGTCCCTGCTGATGTGCATAAGAGCAATGTGTAAAAAGGGACATAATGCAATGGCAGTGCAAAAGTAGAAAGAAAGAAAGAAAGAAAGAATATTAATCCTATAACAGATTTTTCTGTGCTTTGGTAGACTCTTTATGCAACCTCCTTTCTGTTTGGTATGAGGTAAAAGGATGAGTTTATCATTATTTTATGCCCATGTTTAAAAAAAAATCTTTTTCTTATTTTTACTAATAGCCTACCAGATTTGAGATTAAGTAAATGCTCCCTCACTGGCTTAATGTGACGTCTTTAAAGAATTCTACAGAAATATGTCTTTACACAATAAGTGCTACATAGCAGTGATGATCTTAGATCAATTAATTAAATAAATAAATAATCTGCACTGTAAAAATAATGCAGTTTGACATTGTTTTAATTGCCATGGCTCCATGCTATGGAATCCTGGGATTTGTAGTTTGTTGTGGCACTAGTGCTCTCTGACAGCGAAGACTAAATATCTCACAATACCACAAATCCCAGAATTCTGTAGCATTGAGCCATGGCAGTTAAAGTGGTGTCAAACTGTATTGTTTCTGCAAGGCAGATTAGACCATATATTTCAACATCATGTTCTAACTTCATTTCTCCCTGGTACCTCTGAATTTGACTAGGTGGGGAGACTGACCAAAGTTGAATAGTGAACTGCTTAATTCAATGAGGAGTATATCAGAAATCTCATACTTTAAATTTGATGCCCCTTAAACACTTTATAATAATTGATAATCATAATTATACAGATTCTTCTCAGACATCTTGCAAATGATATCAAAATGTACTAAAATCACAATAAATGAGATTAACTCAATGTTTCTTAGATTTCCCCAATCTTTCCTCATAATCCTTTCCTAGCACTCTCTTCTACTCCAATGCTTAGTTCACATTTCGCTTCATTTGTCCAGAGAGAGTCTTGTACATCAGAAGAAAATGGTTTGTCCTCCAATAAAATGGTACACTGACTACCTGGAGAGAAGATAGCTAGTAGACAAATCACCTCCATAACAAAACAAAAAATAAAGAAGTCTTCCCAGAACAATGACAAGAAAATAGCAATGCTGAGACATCATAGAATCATTGTGTTCAAAGAGACCACAAGGGCCATCCAGTCCAACCTCCTGCCATGCAGGAAATCACAATCAAAGCATTACAGACAGATGGCCATGCAGCCTCTGTTTAAAGACCCCCAAAGAAGAAAACTCCACCATACACTGAGGGAGTGTGTTCCACTGTCAAACAGTTCTTACTGTCAAGAAATTCCTCCTAATGTTGAAGTGGAATCTCTTTTCCTATAGCTTGCATCCATTGTTCTGTGTTCTAATGTCTGGAGCAGCAGCAAACAAGTTTGCTCCATCCTCAATGTGACACCCCTTCAAATACGTAAACAAGGCTATCATATCACCTCTTAACTGTCTTTTCTCCAGGCTAAACATACCCAGCTCCTTAAGTCTTTCCTCATAAGGCATGGTTTTTAGGCCCTTCATCATTTTGGTGGCCCTCCTTTGGACAAGCTTCAGCTTGTCAACATCATTTTTGAATTGTGGTACCCAGAACTGGACACAGTATTCCAGGTCAGGCCTGAACAAAGCAGAATAGAGTGGCACTACAGTATTACTTCCCTTGATCTAGACACTATACTTCTATTGATGCAGCCTAAAATAGCATTGACCTTTTTATCTGACGCATCAGCTAAAGTTTTAGTTGACTCATGTTCAACTTGTGGTCTAGGACTCCTAGATTCCTTTCACATGTAGTCTCATTAAGCCAGGTGTCCCCCATCCTATATCTATGCATTTCATTTTTTTTCTACTGAAGTGCAGTATCTTACATTTGTCCCTGTTGAAGTTCATTTTGTTCGTTTTGGCCCAGCTTTCCAGTCTGTTAAGGTCATTTTGAATTTTGATCCTGTCCTCTTGGGTATTCGCTACTCCTAATTTGGTGTCATCTACAAATTTGATAAGCATGCCCCCTATTCTTTCATCCAAGTCATAGATGAAGATGTTGAATAGCACTGGGCCCAGGACAGAACCCTGTGGCACCCCACTGGTCATTTCTCTCTATGGAGGAGGAGCCATTGCTGAGCACCCTTTTGGTTCAGTCCACCTAACAGTTGTATTGTCTAGCCCACATTTTACTAGCTTGTTTGCAAGAATATCACGGGGGACCTTGTCAAAGGCCTTACTGAAATCAAGATATGCTATATCCCTTTGTCTTAAACTTAATCTTGCTTCAACAAAGACTTGATTAAAACTTGATATGGCCAGTTGAGTTGAACAGTATCTTACAATGAAGCAAAGTTTGTTAATACTTTTAGCTGCAGACCTCCAAAACATGCTTGAAAAAGCCCCAGAGTAGCAAAGGTGGAGGTTAATGTGTCCTGGTACCATGGCAAGAAGTGCAGATGTTACTTCTGTTTTGTATTGGCTGAGTTCCTTTGAGCTGCCTGAAGAATATCCAAAGGCCTGACCACAGCTTACACATGAGAGCAGAGGGAGTCCTGGCTTGTAATAGAGAAAGGGGCCTTGGCTCTGGGTGAATAGTGTAATTTAGTGAGCAAAGTTATTACCATTCAGGTGATGTCTGACTGCAGATGCTTTGGTGAGCAAAGTAATTACTGCCTAATCTGCTAGGTTTTAGGAAGATTATGCACAAGAGTAGAAGAGATGAGGAAGTTTACCAAAGCTCCTTAGTGAGGCCTAAGTAAAAACTTCAATATATTATTCTCTGACAGGAGACCCCTGGTTTAAAGAAAGAATTGTGGTCTTGAACTGGAAAGTGTAAAAATGATGTCTTAATACCAGACCCTGGTCTCATCGGTCAATCTGAGCATAAACTAGTCCATGGAGAATCAATTTGTACAAATTTAAATGCTGTCTCCTCAGCCATTGGGATTGAAAGTTGTCTTCTGTCTGAGATAAAAGGCCTTGATAGAGTTCATTTGCTAAACTTTGAAAAACAGAGTGGCCTACATGTGAAATATTGGCAAGCTTGTACTCCCCGTGCCTGACACTCAGTGGAACAGAATGCCTTGAGTTTGAAAGGAAACTACTGAATATAATAGGCAAATGGGATAGAAGGCCAGCGATAGTAATGTGAGGTCTTCATTAAATAATTTTGCATAGTCCTCTTTCTCATCAGTGGAGATCTGTAAAGCTGAAGAAACCAAAGAGCACAATTTGAGAATATCAGGTTTCTTGTTCACTCTTTTTGAGCTTGTAAAAGAAAGTAGTGTAAAAAAAGCTTGCAAAAGAAACTAGTTTTAAAACTGTGTTCTCAAGCTCTTTGGTATATTTAACACAATAGCGTAAGCTCAACAACATATTGTTGACAGCAATCAACATCAAAAGCAAGATTGCCTAGCAAAGCAAAATTGCATCCCAAAGGTAGTCATTGTAAATGATAACTCCTAAGTCCTTGTCTCTTTTATATTATTTCACTCCGTTACTTTATTTCATTCTGTTATATCATTTTCTTTATTTCATTGTGCTTCAGGTCACCTCAAAAAGACAAAACTAGCAAGTAGCCTGTTTCAAAATACTGCAATGGCAGGGCAAAGACTGGCTTTGATGGGGAACTTGCTTCCCAGCATACACTAGTCTTAGGCTGGAGAAAGCAAACAGTCCCTGGTGTCTGGAGAGAGCATCTTCCTGGAAAAGTGCTAGGTGTGGTTCTTACTCTTCTGAATCGGAGATAAATAAGTTAGATTTACTCCTAGATAATGATTAACAACTATTAAAGGTTGTTTGGGAGCATCTGTTCTTTGGAAGGTTCTGTTGATTCTGACCTTTGAAAGTGGGGCTGATATCGTTACATTAGCTAAAAAAGAAATAAAATCTAGAAGGAAGCTTGGCAATGAAAATTAAAATGATCAGTAATACTTTTTAATAAATGATTCTTGTAAAGTAATTATCTATGGGGGCCAGTGTGGTGGTTTGGGTGTTGGACTATGACTTTTAGGCTGGAGAAAGCAAGACAGTACATGGTGTCTGAAGACATCGGCAGGGACGTAGCCGGGGGGGGGGTTCTTGGGGTCCGGATCCCCCCCTTCCATTAGAAAAATGAATGGTGTGTGCTGCTGTGCCGCCACACCCAAGCCCCATTATAATGGTGAAACTTAGTCTGGCCCCCCCCCTTCCTAAAATCCTAGCTGTGTCCCTGACATCGGTTTGTTACAGACTGCCAAAATAAAGCTGCTTTGGGTCTCTTTGGAGGTATGCTGTTTAAATGATGCATGCACCCTAAGAATCCGGAAGCTGCACCAAAGCTGCACTCCAGTGCTTAGGAATGGAGTCTGGCTTTGGCGTGACCTCTGGACTCTTAGGACCCATGCATCATTTAAATAGCATGCCTCCATAGAGACCCAAAGCAGCTTTATTTTGGCAGTCTGTAACAGGCCGTAATCTTCCTGGAAAAGTGCTAGATGTGGTTCTTACTCCTCTGAATCAGAGATAGATAAATTTGATGCACTCCTAGATAATGATTAACAACTATTAAAAGTTGTTCGGAAGCATCTGTTCTTTGGAAGTTTCTGTTGATTGTGACCTTTGAAAGTGAGGCTGACATGGTTACGTTAGCTTTAAAGCAAACAAAATCTAGAGGGAAGCTTGGCAAAGAAAATTAAAATGAATGAATAATACTTTTTATGAACGTTCTTGTGAAGTAATTATTTATGGTAGACAGTGTGGTGTAGTGATTTGGGTGTTGGACTACAACTGTGGGGACCAGCGTTTGAATCCTAACCCAACCCACTGGGTCACCCACACTCTCTCCGAAGAGGGCAAAGGTAAACTCCCTCTGAACAAATCTTATTATTTTATAATTAAGTGCTACAATAAAAGAGCAATAGTATTTTAAATTTCCATTTTTTTTTCATGCAATGTTTTATGTTGATAGGAATATAAACTTCCTTAAGTCTGGTCATTTGCCTGACTGGTATGATATTATTTTACACTGATTGAGAGTGTCTTTCCAGTCTCAAGCTGAGTTTTTCCCACATCACCTGGTGTGTTTGTCTCTCTGTGTGTGTGTGTTTTATGTGTGCCTTCAAGTCGTTTCCAACTAATGGCGACCTTAAGGTGAACCTATCATGGCGTTTTCATGGCAAGGTTTTTTTCAGAGAATGTTTGCCATTGCCTTTCCCTGAGGCTGAGATCATGTGAGGTGTCCAAGGTCACCAAATAAGTTGTGCCTAAATAAGGATCTTGTTAGAAACCATCAGAATTTAAAAAAACATCATGTAGTTCAAGACCCTTAAAGACTATCCTTGTAACTGTATTTTCAGAACAGTCATTATGACTGTTACATACCACATGACCCCCCCCCCCCCCAGTTACTGCTAAGTGGCTGTTAGGATCGATGGGGGTCCACTCTGCTGTTGATCATGAAGCAGCTGCTTCTCATCCCCACCTGTGAGTGATCTCTGGCATGACAAGCAGAAAAAGCACCCCTGTCACAAATCCTCCTTGTGTTAGAGATTGCTCACGCAAGAGGAGTGAATGCATCAGGCAGCTGCTTCTCGACTGATAGGAGGACAGACCCACACACACTGATCCCAGCAGCTGCTTACCAGTAAGTGGGATTGGGGGACTTCTGTATTTGCTACATAGCCCCTAAATTAGGGAACTGGATAGGGATCATGAATATGTAACAGTTATGAATTTATAACAACAGGATTCCACCTAATATTTATACAATACCTTTTAGAGCAGCATATTATTTATTGTCCATTCTACAGTTAGGCCAACTGTTTTCACATGATTCTGTTCTTTGGCGCACGCGCACACACACATATATGGTATTTGTTAGAGCACTTACTCTGCTTCTTAATGTCACTGTTATTGGTGAAATTTGCTTCCTAGTAAATGTATAAGAGGAGGGTGCCAGGGTTCTTTCTTGCCACTCCCATTAATTATGACCTTACAAACTGGTTTGGTGAATTAGTACATTCTGTTGTTCACAGGTTTTTAATGCAAATACATCTGAATTGCTGAGTCACCATCAAGTAGAAATCCAGCAGAAATTCCCTAAAGAAGGGTATGATTTGTCTTTCCTTTGTTTTTTTGTTTTTTTGTTTTGTTTTTTTGTTTTTGAATATTTGCCATTTAGTAGTGTGATGTGATTAAAATTTTTGTGGACCCAAAAGTACCCCATGTGAGAAAGTGGAAATACACCCCCACTTTTCAAACCGCCCTTCCAGTTCTCCACTACACCACACCCAGTCCTGCTCCAACTTTCCCCTTCAAGCCACATCTGTGCTGTTTGGAGTGTACAACAAAGAGTGCTTCACTGAGAAGTAGGAGGTGAGAAAGCACCATTTAATCAGCAGGTGTATACATCTTTTTGGATATTGGCCAACATGTTTGTTTTTAAGAATATTTGAATTAAGGATTTGTAAGAACAAGAAAAGGTTAGGAGTCTTGCATTAATATGATTTTCTTTCAATCTTTTTTTAAAAAAATTATCTTAGCCCAGCAATCTTTGAGGTGGAACAGTAACCATTTAGTTACCTTTTATTCATTAGTTGCTGCTCAAAATAGTCATAGAAATCTATACATGAGCCCATGAAAGTTCTGATATCATTTAGAGAACATGTCTGCTCCACCACCCTCTCAGACATGTTTGGTTGGGCCAAGGGAGAGGGCCTTCTCAATGGTGGTTCCCAGACATTGAAACTCCTTTCCTAGTGAGGCCAGTATGGTCTCATCCTTGCTGTCCTTTTGACAGCAGGTCAAAATATTGCTGTATTATCAAGCTTTTACACATTTACTAGGGTGGGATTTTAATGCTTATACAAATTGACAGGGGGGGCTTTTAATGCTAATAAAGGGTTTACAAGAATTCATTCTAGATGGTGAGGACATTAAAATAGTTAAGGAATTCTCATACCTTGGATCAAATATTAATCAAAACGGAGACATCACTCAAGAATTAGAAGAAAGTTTGGAATGGTAAGGGCAGCTATGAAGGAACTGGACAGAATCCTAAAGTGTAAAGATATAACTGAGCACCAAAGTGAGGATCGTTCAAGCCATGGTATTCCGCATCACCATGGATGGATGGGAGGTCTGGCTAAGGAAGAAAGCTGGTAGAAAGAAATTCAATTCATTTAAGATGTGGTCTGAAGAAGAGTGCTGAGGATACTATGAAGACTAACAAATGGGTTCTAGAACAGATCAAGATCGAACTCTCTCTGGAAGCCAGGATAACTAAATTGAGGTTGTCGTACTTTGGCCACATCATGAGGGCATAAGTCACTGGAAAAGGCAATGATATTAGGAAAGGAAGAGGGCAGCAGAAAGAGAGGAAGACCAAAATGCTAGATGGATAGACTCTTATCAGAAAGGCCATGGGCATGAGCAGAGCAATGGAGGACACAGGATCTTGGAGATGTGTCATCCACTTAAGTTGAGGTCAACTCAAGGGCACTTAGCAGCAACAACAATATAGTATTTAAATGCATTGGTTCTGGTTTGAATATGGTGTTAGCCACCTTGAGTCCCATTGTCGGGAGGAAAGCAGTATAAAAGTAATGATAATAATATCCCTAGTAAGATGTATTCTCTAATTTTTTACAGAAAAGCACTAACCAGTTATCATCTCTCTTCATGGAAATGCTGTGTAACATTGCCTGTGCCAAAAATGGTTAGGGAAAGCACTCCTAGGTTTGACATTACAGGCTCCATCTCATGAAACTTTACAAAAAAAATTGCAAATTAAATATTTGTTTGATGTATGTACAGATCATCCACATTTTTTCTCTTAGGAAAGTTGGCACCTTCAGCTTCTAACTTGAAATCAGACTTTCACAATCATTATAAATCACAGAGCATTTTTCTTCCTTGGTTCTGGAGGAGATACATACACGTGTGTGTGTGTGTGTGTGTGTGTTCTAGGATTTGTAATGTTCTGATGTTCCTGACATAATGCTAAAAGCTATATATAGCCATTTTTCATAAACAGTATAGGATATTTCATCAGAACAAAAACTTTCCTCTTAAATTGTTAGCAACTGATATTAATATGAAAATATTCACTTAGCTATGCTTCTTAGCAGATTCTAATTTGATAATTCTTTTTATGTGTGTACTTCATGTCTGTTCAAGGTGGGTAGAACAAGACCCGAAGGAAATACTACAATCTGTTTATGAATGTGTGGAAAGGACATGTGAAAAACTGAACCAGCTAAATGTAGATATTGCCAATATAAAAGGTATTACTGGGAGCAAAGTGTTGATTTGAGGTGGGGAGAGGGAGGGAGGGACTAATAAAAGGTGTAGAGGTCAAGAGGAGATTTCTGTTCTTTTATTTGGGAATAAAAGTGGTTTGTAAAGAATTGGCATACTATTAAAGTGATACTTCGTTCAGGAATAAGATGATGAAACAGGTGGTTTATTGATATGCTTTGCCAGAGTGATCTTTCCTTTACTGGCATAGCATGAAAATTAAACATTGAATTGTTTGCCGATTGTGCAGTAGTATTCTATTTTATCATTTTCTCTTTTTTGATGGCAACCAAAGAGCTGTACTTTCAGCTTTCTATTGCAGGAGGCAGCTTTTGGGTGGATCAGAAAGCCTTAGATGCTCCTTTATCCCCTAATGTCTGCTTGCAGGTAGTTTATGAATATATAGGCTTCTCAGTATACCAGGCAAAATGTTGTTTTGTAAGCAAAGTATTTAAAGAATAACCATGAAAAGTATTAAAACAAAAATGGTGGAAGATGCTGAAATTTCTAAAGAAATCTTTGCAGAAACAGAAAGGAATGTCTCGTGAAAGACAGCCTGGCTAAATTCTTTTCACTTTTCCACCCCACTTCCATGTCTTGTATCCTCATTCCAGGTAGTCTCTCAACCCTCAAGAGTGGTTTTTGAGGGAAATACAGGGGACTGTGATATGTGGGAGAGGAACCAGACAATCTCATTCTATGATAGGAGAAATACTCTTTTAATCCAGCCCAAAGGACACAAACACTAAAACTTACTTCTTTTCTTAAGCTGTTGGAGTCAGCAATCAGAGAGAGACAACTGTGGTTTGGGACAAACTAACTGGAGAGCCTCTTCATAATGCTATTGGTAAGTAGGAAGGCTGTCTTCCACTATATTACATGCTAACTTTTTATGTTTTAAATTACACAATAGCTTCTTTCCTGCATACAGTTACTTTACTCGCTCTTTAAGTCACTAAAATGAATAAATCTTGCCCCTCATATATTTGTCTCTGTTCTTTCTTCAAAATTAAATGTCTAATATATTTTATTCCTCAGAGGCTTCAGGAAATCTCACATTTGCTTTTCTCTTTAGTCTGATTTTGTATGTCTGTTGTACTAATACCTGGGTGAGAAAGTTGCCTGCTGAAAGCTCATGGAAAGCTCTTTGCCTTCTTCCTGGGCCTTTGCTGCAACTGGATGTAGTTACAAGAAGAGGTCTGTCACCTGACTCTTCATAGTAAGATTTCCAAATAAAGTCTAGAGTTTAAGATTGGTGGGTTAGGTTTTTAGAGCAAGTTGCAAATACAATGCGCCCTTATGATGCGGGCGCACTGTGTAGACAAGGCGTATTCATGCTTTGTAGGAAAGCACTGAGAGCAGCTGATGTAGCCACCTTGAGGATAAGCAGCTATGGGCTTGGTTAGTGCCTGGAACTACTTGCTAAATGGAACTGGAATGAATCTTAATTGAATCTGTCACTCTTCTGGTAGCCTGCGATACACACAAAAAGTTTGTGTAAAACGATTTCTATTTCCTAAAAGATTAAGCTGAATCTGAACCAGTTGATAGCATCAGAGAAGTATTGCTGGGACACCATAAGAGAAGAAATTACTGAAATCAAGGCCTAACTCCACTTGTCCAACCAGTGTAGACCCGTTGAATCATTGAACTAATTAACTGACCTAACATTGATTGACTTATCAGAGTTTCACTAATACAGTGCTCTCTGTTCTAGTTGGGACTAATACAGTGGTACCTCGGGATACGAAATACCCAGGTTACGAAATTTCCGGGATACGAAAAAATCCCATAGGAAATAATTGTTCCGGGTTACGAATGTTTTTCGGGTTACGAAAAAATTTTTGGTGCTTTTCGGCGCTATTTCACACGGAATCGCGGCTTTTCCCCATTAGCGCCTATGGCATTTCGGCTTACGAAGGCTTTTCGGGTTACGAAAGCGGCCGCGGAACGAATTAATTTCGTAACCCGAGGGAGCACTGTAATTAGATTTAGTGATATAGTGGTTTAAGCATTGCAGTTTGACTGCGGAGACCAGGATTCAAATCCCAGCTCAGACATCTGAACTCACTAGATGACCTTGGACAAGGCACACTCTCTCAGCCTCAGAGATATCAATGGCAAACTCTCTGAAGAAACTTGCCAAGAAAACCCCATGATAGGTCCTGTAAGGGTTGCCATAACAACTAGAAGGCACACAACAAGAACAAGGTCTGTAAAACACAGGATACTGTAGCAAGATATGGCAAAGACATAAGACAGTTTTCATGACATGGATCCTAAGAGATGCTCACAATGTGAAAAGTCCCTGTCCCACAGCTAATTCTACAGTTACCTGTGTTTTCTCACAGATTTGGGGAGGTGTCTCTGTGAAATCTGGGAGGGACACAGAGGTTGCTTGCAGGTGCAAAACTACTTCTGTGAACTCAAGTTATGTTGTGTTACTAGGATTTAAATGTCTTTAAATGTGAAGTGGTATACAGTGGTACCTCGGGATACGAAATACCCAGGTTACGAAATTTTCGGGATACGAAAAAATCCCATAGGGAATTATTGTTTCGGGTTACGAATGTTTTTTCGGGTTACGAAAAAACTTTTGGTGCTTTTTTCGGCTTTTTCGCACGGAATCGCGGCTTTTCCCCATTAGCGCCTATGGCAATTCGGCTTACGAAGGCTTTTCGGGTTACGAAAGCGGCCGCGTTACGAATTAATTTCGTAACCCGAGGCACCACTGTAGCAGTAATTTAGGTGTTAAAATGGTAACTAACTTGCATTTTTCTCTCAGCTTTGGGGCTGAATAGCATAGTTGATATAAGTGGGCAGGGAAAGAAAGATATAGGCCTGATACGGGCAGGCCAAAATGAAGCTGTCATTTTGGAGGCATGCTGTTTAAATAATGCATGAGTCCTAAGAGTCCAGAAGCCGCACTAAAGCTATGCTCCAGTCCTAAGGAAAGAAAACCTTTCCCCAAAGATCTTAAAGTCAGGCAGGCTCATATGATCTTTCATATAGGAACATGGGAGTTATGTTTAACTTGCTTAAAATGTTCTGCATAGTCCCTTTGACTAATGTTTGCTTATGACTTGCAGTGTGGCTTGACCTGCGTACCCAGCCTACAGTTGAAAGACTACTTAAGCGAATTCCAGGGCAGAATAAATCCTTCATAAAGGTAAAATTTGATTTTAAAATATTGAAGAGTGTTGTGTTGATGTAAGACTTGGCCAGACATCATAATTTCTCTGGTAGCAGTCAAAACAAAATAGATAAGCTTTTTAGTAATAAGTATGAATTGATTTTTGTTTACCATTGCATTGTATTGTATTGATTAGTGGGATTCAACAGCTGGAGGAATTAAAGAGACTCTTGAGATAATGGCGGATGTTTAAAAGGTTTACGAAAACAGATACTGTATTTAAGAAAACAGATGTTTAAAAGGCTTAAGAAAACAGGTATCACTAATAAAAAGGTTTAATAGTGCCGTTCTATAAATCAGTAAGTCCCATTTCATAAGTGAAAATATGATTACAGCCTAAATTATTTATTCTCCAAATCTTGCCAAAATACTAAGAAACAGGGTATCAGGCGTTGTTTGTTCATTAAACAAAAAATGTGAAATTATCTGAAGATTCTCTGAAAGTATAACTATTGAGGGAGAGAGTATTTCAGTGTAAATTCACTTACTTAAAGTATATTTTAGTTTCAATTGGCATTTTTCATTATGCCTAGGAAATAAACTGTTTAGAAATGCATGAGTAAATTGGTATGCTAATCCAAATTAAGTGATGAATATAAAAATAGCTGTAGCAATTTTGAAAGTAGCTGTTGTTAAAATAGTGCATCTTTTCAATATGCTCCCCTCAGTATACATGTTTATTGCACAAGTCTTTATAGAGAGCTTGTACCAAAGATGACCTTTGAAAGGGTTTCTGCATCCTTGCTATGTGGCAGATCTTCAAATGTCTTTTCTTTTGCTCTTTGATCATGAATTACGCTGAAGTTGGAGTTTAGCACATGTAGTGTTGGCAGAATTTAGATGCCATTATTATTATTATTATTATTATTATTATTATTATTATTATTATTACACTGGAAACAAATCTTCAGTAGATTTGTTGCAGTTGTGTATCTTTTTAATGCCCTAACTTTCACTCTTGCAGAGTAGGACTGGCCTCCCACTTAGCACATATTTCAGTGCTGTGAAACTTCGCTGGCTTCTGGACAATGTGCCAAAGGTCAAGCAAGCAGTTTTGGATCGGAGAGCTTTGTTTGGCACCATTGATTCATGGGTGATATGGGTAAGTTTTCAGTAGTCTATATTGAAATTTCTTTGTTTCTATTCCCTCTCATCTGGAACCAAAGACCCTTGAGCCTTGTACAAAAAGGACATTGATTTTTGCTGTTATATTTACAGAAGCATTAATGTGCATTCATAATTTGTGAACCAGATCAGTAGCTCAATATATTCAACCTAGAAAAAATGGGGCACACATCAGGGATGGTAACCACTGTGAAGTTCTCACATTCACCAAATTAGTATCATAAAGTGTTATAGTGTGTAGAATATAGTTTCAGTCAGTGGTTACCTAGTACATGTCAGTAAATGTATAAAGGAGGAAGATTGGTGTCCACTGGTCACACATCCATAGTATCTTCCCATATAACATAAACTGAAGAAGAGCTTAAATGTGTACAGCTTCTTGTCTTGGTTGAAATCCCTGGCCAAAGACCACCTGCCTGTATGTGGAAGTACTCTTTTACTCTAATGCTGAGTGTGCAGCTGTTGGGGACATGACCAGTGGACTTGATTTTGCTCCTCCTGTGGAGGAGTGGTGAAGGAGTTGTACATATGCTTGTAGCAGTTTGTTCATAAAAGTAAAAATTGTAATGTACCTCCAAGAAAAAAGAATTTTCAGGAGCATTCCAACTATTTAGGATCAGAGATCTATATAGATTAATCCTACTGTATAATTATTTTAACATAATTAATGTTTAATTCTGTTTATCTCTCATTTGTGTGATAGTCATTTTACAGATATCAATAGCATACATATACGCTACAAGATTTTCAACTTCTGTTACTAATTTGGCAGTGTATTCAAATCTGGTTTTTACTTAACTTTCCCCTATTGTTATCTTTTTATTCAGAGTTTGACAGGTGGAAAAGATGGAGGTATCCATTGCACTGATGTGACCAATGCCAGTAGAACAATGTTGTTTAACATTCATTTATTAGAATGGGATGAGGAACTTTGCAAGTAAGTATTTGTCTGTGTGGCTACTAAAATGGCAGATATTGTCCACTACTTTCAAAAACTAAATCTGACATGCTGATTCTAAGTTTAGGTGTAAGTAAGTTCCATTAAAGCTGTGGAATTTGCCAGTTCTTTTTTCAGAACTGCAGCATCACACTTTACATGGCATGAGCCTGACTTTGAAGAACATATTGAGGCTTTAGTTGTAACAAGGTTCTTAGATGAACTCTGATTACTTAGGGCCCAAACAAACAGGCCAAAATAATGTTGCTTTAGGTCACTTTGGAGGTATGCTGTTTAAATGACACACACATTTAAGTGTTCCGAAGCTGTGCCAAAGCTGCACTCCAGTCCTTAGGACTGGAGCGTGGCTTTGGCACAGCTTCCGGCCTCTTAGGACACATGCATCATTTAAACAGCATACCTCTAAAGTGACCTGAAGCAGCTTTATTTTGGCCTGTCTGTTCAGGCCCTAAGTTTCTCACTGTGTAATGGGGATCCAGGGCAAGCATATCTGTTTGAAAAATGCAGCACACGTGGCTTAGAGTAAAAGCTAAATTTGGCTTCTCAGATGGATCACAAAAGATTCTCTGCAGATCCCACATAAGATAATTAGCACAGGAAATTTCACAATCTGATTTAATGCTCTCATTTTTTAAACAGAATCTTACTTCAGTCATGGATCATGTATGCTTTGATGGTTCATTGGATGAAATAACAGATCTGTGCAAAAACTTTTTGAGCCCAAGCAGCATGTCTCTTAGCCATGCTAAGCTTTGGTTTGGGCTGCATGAGTAAGAGTGTGGGCAAGTGAAATTTTTTCCACAGTTCTGATTTAACCCTTGTAAAAGAAGAATAGGGGGGCTGCTAATATTCACCTCTTTCCTGGGGGAAAAGACCAAGCTCTTACCTTGGTCCAAGCCTGGCAAATTTCATTGGCATTTCTATTAAGCACATCAGCAGGTGAAGTCAGGAGACTTCTATAGTGAGTGTGCTCACACTTGTTACTGTTTGGAAGTGTAAGGTAGCATTTAAAGACACACTAAAGCTAAATAGTTTTGACAATCTACCCTTTCCCACCCCCACCCCACCCATCCCCCCGAACAAATATGAAAGATTTCAAAGTAACATTTGGGAACTCTTCTTTTTCCAGGTTTTTTGAAATTCCTATGGAAATACTTCCCAAAGTGCGGAGCTCCTCAGAGATTTATGGATTGATGGTATTTTGACATATTTAATATTTTCTCAAATGCTTCTAGTTAGTGGAAGTGTTAATAACTTGGTCTGTTTAAGCTGCATTGAATAAATGTGTTACTTCCTTCTTGAAAATACTTTTTTTTCCCATAAGTAACTTAGGCACAGAGCCCACAGAGTTTTAAAGCACAGACATCCAGCACAAGTATTATGAAAAATGTGAAACTATAGATCATATATTGGAACTGGAA